>NW_027480525.1:1200000-1500000 GCF_051401765.1 Calliopsis andreniformis | reverse complement strand
CCCTCAGTCCTCGTCCTCAACCTACAACCCTCAATCCTCAATCCTCAATCTTCATTCATCAATATTCAACCTTCAATTCTCAATGCTCAATCCTCAATCCTCAATCCTCAACCGTCAGTCCTCGTCCTCAATCCTCAACCCTCAACCCTCATTCCTCCCATCTTCAAACATCAATACTGAATCTTCAATCCTCAATCCTCAACCCTCAGTGCTCAATCCTCTATCCTCAATATTCAACACTCATCCCTCAACCATCAATCCTCAATACTCAATCATCCATCCTCAATTCTCAATACTCAATAGAATATCCTGAATTCTCATGGTTCAGTACTCAATCCACAATATTCAATAATCAAATCTCAATCCACAAACATGAATTCTCAACACTCAATCCTCAACACTCAGACCTGTCTCTTCAATCCTCCATCCTCAACCCTCAATCCTCAAGCGTCAATCCTCAATCCTCAACCCTCAACCCTCAATCCTCAGTCCTCAAACCTCAATCCGGAATCCACAATCCTGAATCCTCAATCTTCAGCCCTCAGTCCTCAAAAATCAATTGTCAATCCTCAATCCTCAATAGAATATCCTCAATTCAAAGTTTTCAATACTCAATCCCCATTCTTCAATCTTCAAATCTCAATCCACAAACATCAATTCTCATCACTCAACCATCAACACTCAGTCCTCAATCTTCAATCCTCAATCCTCAATCCTCAGTCTTCAATCCTCAATACTCAATCATCAATCCTCAATCCTCAATTCTCAATATTCAACACACAACCCTGAGCCATCAATCCTCAATACTCAACCATCAATCCTCAATTCTTAATACTCAATAGAATATCCTGAATTCTCATGGTTCAATGCTCGATCCACAAAATTCAATAATCAAATCTCAATCCTCTAACATCAATTCTCAACACTCAATCCTCAATACTTAGTCCTCTTTCTGCAATCCTCCATCCTCAATCCTCAATCCTCAGTCCTCAATCCTCAATCCTCGATCCTCAATCTTCAATCCTCAATACTCAATCATCAATCCTCCAAACTCAATCCTCAATCCTCAACCCTCAAGACTCAATCGCCAGGCTTGAATCCCCAATACTCAATCTTCAATACTCAATCCTCAATCCTCATTCCTCAATCCTCATTCTTCAACCCTCAATACCCAATCCTCAATCTCCAATCCTCAATCCTCAATCCTCAACTCTCAATCCTCAATCCTCAGTCCTCAATCCTCAATTCTCAATCCTCAATCCTCAATCCTCAGTCCTCAGTCCTCAAACCTCAATCCTCAACCCTCAGCGCTCATCCTCAATCCTCAATCGACAATCCGCAATCCTCAATCTTCAATCCTCAATACTCAATCTTCAATCCACATTGCTCAATCCTCAATCTTCAATCCTCAATCCTCAATCCTCAATCCTCAATCCTCAGTCTTTAATAATCAATAATCAATCTTCAATCCTCAATCCTCAGTCCTCAATCCTCAATCCTCAATCTTCAATCCTCAATACTCAATCTTCAATGCTCAATCCTCAATACTCAAACCTCAATCCACATTCTTCAATCCTCATTCTTCAATCCTCAATGCCCAATCCTCAATCTTCAATCCTGCATCCTCAATCCTCAGTTCGCAATCCACAATCCTCAATCCTCAGATCTCAGGCATCAATACTCAACCCTCAGTCCTCGTCCTCAACCTACAACCCTCAATCCTCAATCCTCAATCTTCATTCATCAATATTCAACCTTCAATTCTCAATGCTCAATCCTCAATCCTCAATCCTCAAACCTCAATACTCAATCCTCAATCTTCAATCCTCAATCCTCAATCCTGAATCCCCAATCCTCAATTTTCAATCCTCAATACGCAATCTTCAATCCTCAATGCTCAATCCTCAATCCTCAGTCCTCAGTCCTCAATCCACAATCCTCAATCCTCAAACCTCAATCCTCAATCGTCAGTCCTCGTCCTCAATCCTCAACACTCAATCGTCAATCCTCAATCTTCAATCATCAATACTCAGTCTTCAATCCTCAATCATCAATCTTCAATCCTCAATCCTCAATTCTCACTCTCCAATACTCAATCCTCAATCGTCAATCCTCAATCCTCAACCCTCAACCTTCAATCCTCAATACTCAATCTGCAATCCTCAATCCTCAATCCTCAATCCTCAATCCTCAGTCCTCAATCTTCAATCCTCAATCCTCAATCGTCAATCCCCAATCCTCAATCTTCAATCCTCAATACTCAATCGTCAGTCCTCAATCCTCAATCCTCAATCCTCAATGCTCAATCCTCAATCCTCAATCCTCAACCCTCAACATTCAATCCTCAATACTCAATCTGCAATCCTCAATCCTCAATCCTCAATCCTCAATCCTCAATCCTCAATCTTCAATCCACAATCCTCAATCCTCAATCCTCAATCCTCAATCTTTAATCCTCAACACTCAATCTTCAATCCTCAATCCTCAGTCCTCAATCCTCAATCCCCAATCTTCAATCCTCAATCCCCAATCCTCAATCTTCAATCCTCAATCCTCAATCCTCTATCCCCAATCCTCAATCTTCAATCCTCAATACTCAATATGCAATCCTCAATCCTCAATCCGCAAGCCACAATCCTCAATCCTCAACCCTCAATCTTCAATCCTCAATACTCAGTCTTCAATCCTCAATCCTCAATCCTCAACCCTCTATCTTCAATCCTAAATACTCAATCTGCAATCCTCAGTCCTCAATCCTCAATCCTCTATCCTCATCCTTCAATCCTCAATACCCAGTCCTCAATACTCAATCCTCAATACTCAGTCCTCAATTCTCAATGCTCAATCCTCAATCATCAATCCTCAATCCTCAATTCTCAATCCTCAATACTGAATCCTCAAACCTCAATCCTCAATCCTCAATCCTCAATACTGATTCTTCAATCCTCAATACCCAATCCTCAATCTTCAATCCTCAATCTTCAATCCTCAATTCTCAATCCTCAATCCTCAATCCTCAGACCTCAAACGTCAATACTCAACCCTCAGTCCTCGTCCTCAATCCACAACCCTCAATCCTCAATCCTCAGTCCTCAATCCTCAATCCTCAATCCTCAAACCTCAATCCTCAACCGTCAGTCCCCGTCCTCAATCCTCAAACATGAATACTCAATCCTCAATCTTCAATCATCAATACTCAATCTTCAATCCTCAATCCTCAATCCTCAATCCTCAATCCTCAGTACTCAATATTCAACATACAACCCTCAACCATCAATCCTCAATACTCAACCAACAATCCTCAATCCTCAATCCTCAATCCTCAATCTTCAATCCTCAATACTCAATCTTCAATAATTAATCCTCAGTTCTCAATCCTCAGTGCTCAATCCTCAATTGTCAATCCTCAATCCCCAATCCTCAATCTTCAATCCTCAATCCTCACTCCTCAATCCTCAATCCTCAATCTTCAATCCTCAATCCTCAATCCTCAATCCTCAATCCTCAATCCTCAATCCTCAGTCCTCAAACCTTAATCCTGAGTCCTCAATCCTGAATCCTCAATCTTCAGCCCTCAGTCCTCAACAATCTGTTGTCAATCCTCAATCCTCAATGGAATATCATCAATTCACAGATTTCAATACTCAATACTCAATCTGCAATCTTCAAATCTCTATCCACAAACATCAATTCTCATCACTCAACCCTCAACACTCAGTCCTCAATCTTCAATCCTCAATCCTCAATCCCCAATCTTCAATCCTCAATACTCAATCTTCAATCCTCAATCCTCAATTCTCAATACTCAATACTCAACCCTCAATCCTCAACCCTCAATCCTCAATCCTCAATCCTCATTCTTCAACCCTCAATACCCAATCCTCAATCTTCAATCCTCAATACTCAATCCTCAATTCTCAATCCCCAATCATCAATCCTCAGACATCAAACATCAATACTCAAACCTCAGACCTCGTCCTAAATCCACAACCCTCAATCCTCAGTCCTCAATCTTCAATCCTCAATCCTCAATCCTCAATCCTCAATCCTCAGTCCTCAATCCTCAGGCCTCAGACCTCAAACCTGAATCCTCAATCTTCAGCCCTCAGTCCTCTACAATCGGCTGTCTATCCTCAATCCTCAATAGAATATCATCAATTCACAGTTTTCATTACTGAATACTCAATCTGTAATCTTCAAATCTCTATCCACAAACATCAATTCTCATCACTCAACCCTCAACACTCAGTCCCCAATCCTCAATATTCAATCCTCAATACTCAATACTCAATCCACAATCCTCAATCTTCAATCCTCAATACTCAAACTTCAATGCTCATTCCTCAATACTCAATCCTCAATTATCAATACTCAATCGTCAATCTTCAATCGTCAGACCTCAATCATCAATTCTCAATCATCAATCCTCAACCTTCAATACTCAATCCTCAATCCTCAATCCTCAATACTCAATCCTCAATCCTCAATCCTCTATCATCAATCCTCAATCCTCATTCTTCAATCCTCAATACCCAATCCTCAATCTTCAATCCTCAATCCACAATCCTCAATCCTCAATCCTCAATCCTCAATCCTCAATCCTCAATCCTCTATCCTCAATCCTCAATCTTCAATCTTCAATCCGCAATACTCAATCTTCAATCCTCAATCCTCAATCCTCAATCTTCAATACTCATTCTTCAATCCTCAATACCCAATCCTCAATCTTTAAGTCTCAATCCTCAATCCTCAATCCTCAATCCTCAATCCTCAGTCCTCAACCCTCAAACCTGAATCCTCAGTAATGAATCCTCAATCTTAAGCCCTCAGTCCTCAGCAATCTGTTGTCAACCCTCAATCCTCAATAGAATATCATCAATTCACAGTTTTCAATACTCAATACTCAATCTGCAATCTTCAAATCTCTATCCACAAACATCAATTCTCATCACTCAACCCTCAACACTCAGTCTTCAATCCTCAATCCTCAATCCTGAATCCTCAATCCTCATTGTTCACTCATCAATACCCAATCCTCAACCTTCAATCCTCAATCCTTAATCCTCAATCCTCAATCCTCAATATTCAACACACAACCCTCAACCATGAATCCCCAATACTCAACCATCAATCCTCAATTCTCAATACTCAATAGAATATCCTGAATTCTCACGGTTCAATACTCAATCCACAAAACTCAATAATCAAATCTCAATCCTCAAACAACAATTCTCAACACTCAATCCTCAATACTCAGTCCTCTCTCTTCAATCCTCCATCCTCACTCCTCAATCTTCAAGCGTCAATCCTCAATCCTCAAACCTGAATCCTCAGTAATGAATCCTCAATCTTAAGCCCTCAGTCCTCAGCAATCTGTTGTCAACCCTCAATCCTCAATAGAATATCCTCAATTCACAGTTTTCAATACTCAATCCCCATTCTTCAATCTTCAAATCTCAATCCACAAATATCAATTCTCATCACTCAACCCTCAACACTCAGTCCTCAATCTTCAGTCCTCAATCCTCAATCCTCAATCTTCAATCCTTAACACTCAATCCTCAATCCTCAATCCTCAATCCTCAATCCTCAATCCTCAATCCTCTATCCTCAATCCTCAATCTTCAATCTTCAATCCGCAATACTCAATCTTCAATCCTCAATCCTCAATCCTCAATCTTCAATACTCATTCTTCAATCCTCAATACCCAATCCTCAATCTTTAATACTCAATCCTCAATCCTCAATCCTCAATCCTCAATCCTCAGTCCTCAACCCTCAAACCTGAATCCTCAGTAATGAATCCTCAATCTTAAGCCCTCAGTCCTCAGCAATCTGTTGTCAACCCTCAATCCTCAATAGAATATCATCAATTCACAGTTTTCAATACTCAATACTCAATCTGCAATCTTCAAATCTCTATCCACAAACATCAATTCTCATCACTCAACCCTCAACACTCAGTCTTCAATCCTCAATCCTCAATCCTCAATCCTCAATCCTCATTGTTCACTCATCAATACCCAATCCTCAACCTTCAATCCTCAATCCTTAATCCTCAATCCTCAATCCTCAATATTCAACACACAACCCTCAACCATGAATCCCCAATACTCAACCATCAATCCTCAATTCTCAATACTCAATAGAATATCCTGAATTCTCACGGTTCAATACTCAATCCACAAAACTCAATAATCAAATCTCAATCCTCAAACAACAATTCTCAACACTCAATCCTCAATACTCAGTCCTCTCTCTTCAATCCTCCATCCTCAGTCCTCAATCTTCAAGCGTCAATCCTCAATCCTCAAACCGGAATCCTCTGTAATGAATCCTCAATCATAAGCCCTCAGTCCTCAGCAATCTGTTGTCAACCCTCAATCCTCAATAGAATATCCTCAATTCACAGTTTTCAATACTCAATCCCCATTCTTCAATCTTCAAATCTCAATCCACAAACATCAATTCTCATCACTCAACCCTCAACACTCAGTCCTCAATCTTCAGTCCTCAATCCTCAATCCTCAATCTTCAATCCTTAATACTCAATCTTCAATCCTCAATCCTCAATTCTCAATCCTCAATACTCAATCCTCGACCCTCAATCCTCAATCCTCAATCTTCAATCATCAATATTCAATCTTCAGTCCTCAATCCTCAATCCCCAATCCTCAATCCTCAATCCTCAATGTTCAAAGCGCAATACCCAATCCTCAATTTTCAATCCTCAATCCTCAACCATCAATCCTCTATCCTCAATCCTCAATCCTCAGTCCTCAAACATCAAACCTGAATCCTCAATACTGAATCCTCAATTCTCAATCCTCAATCTCCAATCCTCAGTCCTGAGACCACAAACATCAATATTCAACCCCCAGTCCTCGTCCACAATCCACAAACCTCAATCCTCAATCCTCAATCCTCAATCCTCGATCTTCAATCCTCAATACTCAATCTTCAATCCTCAATCCTCAATACTCAGTCCTCAATCCTCATTCTTCAATCCCCATTCTTCAATCCTCAATACCCAATCCTCAATCTTCATTCCTCAACCCTCAATCCTCAGTTCGCAATCCTCAATCCTCAATCCTCAGACCTCAAGCATCAAAACTCATCCCTCAGTCCTCGTCCTCAATCCACAACCCTCAATCGTCAATCCTCAATGTTCATTCATCAATATTCAACCTTCAATCCTCACTCCTCAATCCTCAATTCTCAATCCTCAATCCTCAATGTTCAATCCTCAACACCCAATCCTCAATCTTCAATCCTCAGACCTCAATCCTCAATCCTCAATCCTCAGTACTGAATCCTCTGTCCTCAAACCTCAATCCTGAATCCTCCATCCTGAATCCTCAAGCTTCAGCCCTCAGTCCTCAACAATCAGTTGTCAATCCTCAATCATCAATAGAATATCATCAATTCACAGTTTTCCATACACATTACTGAGTCCGCAATCTTCAAATCTCTATCCACAAACATCAATTCTCATCACTCAACCCTCAACACTGAGTCCTCAATGTTCAATCCTCAATCGTCAATTCTCAATCTTCGATCCACAATACTGAATCTTCAATCCTCAATCCTCAATCCTCAATCCTCAATCTTCACTCCTCATTCTTCAAACCTCAATACCCAATCCTGAATCTTCAATCCTCAATCCTCAATCCTCAATTCACAAACCTCAATCCTCAATCCTCAATCCTCAGACGACAAACATCAATATTCACCCCTCAGTCCTCGTCCACAATCCACAAACCTCAATCCTCAATCCTCAGTCTTCAATCATCAATACTCAATCTTCAATTCTCAATCCTCAATCCTCAATCCTCAATCCTCAATCCTCAATCCTCAATATTCAACACACAACCGTCAACCATCAATCCTCAATACTCAACCATCAATCCTTAATTCTCAATGCTCAATAGAATATCCTGAATTCTCATGGTTCAATACTCAATCCACAAAATTCAATAATCAAATCTCAAACCTCAAACATCAATTCTAAACACTCAATCCTCAATACTCAGTCCTCTCTCTTCAATCCACCATCCTCAATCATCAATCCTCAAGCGTCAACCCTCAATCCTCACTCTTCAATCCTCAATCCTCAGTCCTCAAACCTCAATTCTGAATCCTCAATCCTGAATCCTCAATCTTCAGCCCTCAGTCATCAACAATCAGTTGTCATTCCTCAGTCCTCGATAGAATATCCTCAGTTCACAGCTTTCAATACTCAATACTCAATCT
Organism: Calliopsis andreniformis; assembly: GCF_051401765.1. Classification (NCBI taxonomy): domain Eukaryota; kingdom Metazoa; phylum Arthropoda; class Insecta; order Hymenoptera; family Andrenidae; genus Calliopsis; species Calliopsis andreniformis. The sequence goes on along the minus strand of NW_027480525.1, from coordinate 1,491,747 downwards.
GCAATCGTCCAACCTGTATCCACAAACATCAATTTTCATCACTCAACCCTCAGCACTCAGTCCTCGATATTCAATTCTCAATCCTCAATTCTCCATCCTCAATCCTCAATGTTCAATGCGCAATACCCAATACTCAATTTTCAATACTCAATCCTCAACCATCAATCCTCAATCCTCAATACTCAATCCTCAGTCCTCAAACATCAAACCTGAATCCTCAATACTGAATCCTCAATTCTCAATCCTCAATCCTCAATCCTCAATCCTCAGACGACAAACATCAATATTCACCCCTCAGTCCTCGTCCACAATCCACAAACCTCAATCCTCAATCCTCAGTCTTCAATCATCAATACTCAATCTTCAATTCTCAATCCTCAATCCTCAATCCTCAATCCTCAATCCTCAATATTCAACACACAACCGTCAACCATCAATCCTCAATACTCAACCATCAATCCTCAATTCTCAATGCTCAATAGAATATCCTGAATTCTCATGGTTCAATACTCAATCCACAAAATTCAATAATCAAATCTCAAACCTCAAACATCAATTCTAAACACTCAATCCTCAATACTCAGTCCTCTCTCTTCAATCCTCCATCCTCAATCCTCAATCCTCAAGCGTCAACCCTCAATCCTCACTCTTCAATCCTCAGTCCTCAGTCCTCAAACCTCAATTCTGAATCCTCAATCCTGAATCCTCAATCTTCAGCCCTCAGTCATCAACAATCAGTTGTCATTCCTCAGTCCTCGATAGAATATCCTCAGTTCACAGCTTTCAATACTCAATACTCAATCTGCAATCGTCCAACCTGTATCCACAAACATCAATTTTCATCACTCAACCCTCAGCACTCAGTCCTCGATATTCAATCCTCAATCCTCAATTCTCAATCCTCAATCCTCAATGCTCAATCCTCAATCCTCAATCCTCAACCCTCAGAACTCATCGTCAATCCTCAATTCTCAATCCTCAAACCCCAATCTTGAGTCCTCAATACTCAATGTGCAATCCTCAGTCCTCAGTCCTCAAACCTCAATTCTGAATCCTCAATACTCAATCTTCAATCCTCAATCCTCAGTCCTCAATATTCAACCATCAATCCTCAATTCTCAATACTCAATAGAATATCCTGAATTCTCAGGATTCTATAATCAAACCTCAATCCTCAACCCTCAGCCCTCATCCTCCATCATCAATCCTCAATCCTCAATCCCCAATCATCAAACCTCAATACTCAATCTTCAATCCTCAATCCTCATTCCTCAATCCTCAATCCTCAATCCTCAGTCATAAATACTCAATCTTCAACCCTCAATCCTCATTCCTCAAACCTCAATCCTCAACCCTCAGTCCTCATCCTCAATTCTCAATTCTCAATTCTCAATCCTCAATCCTCAATCCTCAATCCTCAATCTCCACTCCTCAATAATCAATCTCCAATCCTATATCGTCAATCCCCAACCTTCAATCCTTAATCCTCAACCTTCAATTCTCAATGCTCAATCCTCAATCCTCAATCCTCAAACCTCAATACTCAATCCTCAATCTTCAATCCTCAATCCTCAATCCTGAATCCCCAATCCTCAATTTTCAATCCTCAATACGCAATCTTCAATCCTCAATGCTCAATCCTCAATCCTCAGTCCTCAGTCCTCAATCCACAATCCTCAATCCTCAAACCTCAATCCTCAATCGTCAGTCCTCGTCCTCAATCCTCAACACTCAATCGTCAATCCTCAATCTTCAATCATCAATACTCAGTCTTCAATCCTCAATCATCAATCTTCAATCCTCAATCCTCAATTCTCACTCTCCAATACTCAATCCTCAATCGTCAATCCTCAATCCTCAACCCTCAACCTTCAATCCTCAATACTCAATCTGCAATCCTCAATCCTCAATCCTCAATCCTCAATCCTCAGTCCTCAATCTTCAATCCTCAATCCTCAATCGTCAATCCCCAATCCTCAATCTTCAATCCTCAATACTCAATCGTCAGTCCTCAATCCTCAATCCTCAATCCTCAATGCTCAATCCTCAATCCTCAATCCTCAACCCTCAACATTCAATCCTCAATACTCAATCTGCAATCCTCAATCCTCAATCCTCAATCCTCAATCCTCAATCCTCAATCTTCAATCCACAATCCTCAATCCTCAATCCTCAATCCTCAATCTTTAATCCTCAACACTCAATCTTCAATCCTCAATCCTCAGTCCTCAATCCTCAATCCCCAATCTTCAATCCTCAATCCCCAATCCTCAATCTTCAATCCTCAATCCGCAATCCTCTATCCCCAATCCTCAATCTTCAATCCTCAATACTCAATATGCAATCCTCAATCCTCAATCCGCAAGCCACAATCCTCAATCCTCAACCCTCAATCTTCAATCCTCAATACTCAGTCTTCAATCCTCAATCCTCAATCCTCAACCCTCTATCTTCAATCCTAAATACTCAATCTGCAATCCTCAGTCCTCAATCCTCAATCCTCTATCCTCATCCTTCAATCCTCAATACCCAGTCCTCAATACTCAATCCTCAATACTCAGTCCTCAATTCTCAATGCTCAATCCTCAATCATCAATCCTCAATCCTCAATTCTCAATCCTCAATACTGAATCCTCAAACCTCAATCCTCAATCCTCAATCCTCAATACTGATTCTTCAATCCTCAATACCCAATCCTCAATCTTCAATCCTCAATCTTCAATCCTCAATTCTCAATCCTCAATCCTCAATCCTCAGACCTCAAACATCAATACTCAACCCTCAGTCCTCGTCCTCAATCCACAACCCTCAATCCTCAATCCTCAGTCCTCAATCCTCAATCCTCAATCCTCAAACCTCAATCCTCAACCGTCAGTCCCCGTCCTCAATCCTCAAACATGAATACTCAATCCTCAATCTTCAATCATCAATACTCAATCTTCAATCCTCAATCCTCAATCCTCAATCCTCAATCCTCAGTACTCAATATTCAACATACAACCCTCAACCATCAATCCTCAATACTCAACCATCAATCCTCAATCCTCAATCCTCAATCCTCAATCTTCAATCCTCAATACTCAATCTTCAATAATTCATCCTCAGTTCTCAATCCTCAGTGCTCAATCCTCAATTGTCAATCCTCAATCCCCAATCCTCAATCTTCAATCCTCAATCCTCACTCCTCAATCCTCAATCCTCAATCTTCAATCCTCAATCCTCAATCCTCAATCCTCAATCCTCAATTCTCAATCCTCAGTCCTCAAACCTTAATCCTGAGTCCTCAATCCTGAATCCTCAATATTCAGCCCTCAGTCCTCAACAATCAGTTGTCAATCCTCAATCCTCAATGGAATATCATCAATTCACAGATTTCAATACTCAATACTCAATCTGCAATCTTCAAATCTCTATCCACAAACATCAATTCTCATCACTCAACCCTCAACACTCAGTCTTCAATCCTCAATACTCAATCCTCAATCCTCAATCCTCATTGTTCACTCATCAATACCCAATCCTCAGTCTTCAATCCTCAATCCTTAGTCCTCATTTCTCAATCCTCAATCCTCAATCCTCAATCTCCACTCCTCAATAATCAATCTCCAATCCTATATCGTCAATCCCCAACCTTCAATCCTTAATCCTCAACCTTCAATTCTCAATGCTCAATCCTCAATCCTCAATCCTCAAACCTCAATACTCAATCCTCAATCTTCAATCCTCAATCCTCAATCCTGAATCCCCAATCCTCAATTTTCAATCCTCAATACGCAATCTTCAATCCTCAATGCTCAATCCTCAATCCTCAGTCCTCAGTCCTCAATCCACAATCCTCAATCCTCAAACCTCAATCCTCAATCGTCAGTCCTCGTCCTCAATCCTCAACACTCAATCGTCAATCCTCAATCTTCAATCATCAATACTCAGTCTTCAATCCTCAATCATCAATCTTCAATCCTCAATCCTCAATTCTCACTCTCCAATACTCAATCCTCAATCGTCAATCCTCAATCCTCAACCCTCAACCTTCAATCCTCAATACTCAATCTGCAATCCTCAATCCTCAATCCTCAATCCTCAATCCTCAGTCCTCAATCTTCAATCCTCAATCCTCAATCGTCAATCCCCAATCCTCAATCTTCAATCCTCAATACTCAATCGTCAGTCCTCAATCCTCAATCCTCAATCCTCAATGCTCAATCCTCAATCCTCAATCCTCAACCCTCAACCTTCAATCCTCAATACTCAATCTGCAATCCTCAATCCTCAATCCTCAATCCTCAATCCTCAATCCTCAATCTTCAATCCACAATCCTCAATCCTCAATCCTCAATCCTCAATCTTTAATCCTCAACACTCAATCTTCAATCCTCAATCCTCAGTCCTCAATCCTCAATCCCCAATCTTCAATCCTCAATCCCCAATCCTCAATCTTCAATCCTCAATCCTCAATCCTCTATCCCCAATCCTCAATCTTCAATCCTCAATACTCAATATGCAATCCTCAATCCTCAATCCGCAAGCCACAATCCTCAATCCTCAACCCTCAATCTTCAATCCTCAATACTCAGTCTTCAATCCTCAATCCTCAATCCTCAACCCTCTATCTTCAATCCTAAATACTCAATCTGCAATCCTCAGTCCTCAATCCTCAATCCTCTATCCTCATCCTTCAATCCTCAATACCCAGTCCTCAATACTCAATCCTCAATACTCAGTCCTTAATTCTCAATGCTCAATCCTCAATCATCAATCCTCAATCCTCAATTCTCAATCCTCAATACTGAATCCTCAAACCTCAATCCTCAATCCTCAATCCTCAATACTGATTCTTCAATCCTCAATACCCAATCCTCAATCTTCAATCCTCAATCTTCAATCCTCAATTCTCAATCCTCAATCCTCAATCCTCAGACCTCAAACATCAATACTCAACCCTCAGTCCTCGTCCTCAATCCACAACCCTCAATCCTCAATCCTCAGTCCTCAATCCTCAATCCTCAATCCTCAAACCTCAATCCTCAACCGTCAGTCCCCGTCCTCAATCCTCAAACATGAATACTCAATCCTCAATCTTCAATCATCAATACTCAATCTTCAATCCTCAATCCTCAATCCTCAATCCTCAATCCTCAGTACTCAATATTCAACATACAACCCTCAACCATCAATCCTCAATACTCAGCCATCAATCCTCAATCCTCAATCCTCAATCCTCAATCTTCAATCCTCAATACTCAATCTTCAATAATTAATCCTCAGTTCTCAATCCTCAGTGCTCAATCCTCAATTGTCAATCCTCAATCCCCAATCCTCAATCTTCAATCCTCAATCCTCACTCCTCAATCCTCAATCCTCAATCTTCAATCCTCAATCCTCAATCCTCAATCCTCAATCCTCAATCCTCAATCCTCAGTCCTCAAACCTTAATCCTGAGTCCTCAATCCTGAATCCTCAATCTTCAGCCCTCAGTCCTCAACAATCAGTTGTCAATCCTCAATCCTCAATGGAATATCATCAATTCACAGATTTCAATACTCAATACTCAATCTGCAATCTTCAAATCTCTATCCACAAACATCAATTCTCATCACTCAACCCTCAACACTCAGTCTTCAATCCTCAATACTCAATCCTCAATCCTCAATCCTCATTGTTCACTCATCAATACCCAATCCTCAGTCTTCAATCCTCAATCCTTAGTCCTCATTTCTCAATCCTCAATCCTCAATCCTCAGACCTCAAACAGCAATACTCATCCCTCATTCCTCGTCCTCAATCCACAACCATCAATCCTCAATCCTCAATCTTCAATCATCAATATTCAATCTTCTGTCCTCAATCCTCAATCCTCAATCCTCAATACTCAATCCTCAATCCTCAGTCCTCAAACATCAAACCTGAATCCTCAATACTGAATCCTCAATCTTCAGACCTCAGTCCACAACAATCAGTTGTCAATTCTTAATCCTCAATAGAATATCATCAATTCACAGTTTTCAATACTAAATACTCAATCTGCAATCTTCAAATCTCTATCCACAAACATCAATCCTCATCATTCAACCTTCAACACTCAGTCCTCAATCCTCAACCTTCAATCCTCAATCCTCAATCCTCAATCCTCGATCCTCAATCTTCAATCCTCAATACTCAATCTTCAATCCTCCATCCTCAATCCTCAATCCTCAATCGTCAGGCTTCAATCCTCAATACTCAATATTCAATCCTCAATCCTCAATCCTCATTCCTCAATCCTCATTCTTCTATCCTCAATATCCAATCCTCATACTTCAATCTTCAATCCTCAATCCTCAACTCTCAATCCTCAATCCTCAGACGTCAGTCCTCAAATAACAATCCTCAACCCTCAGCCCTCATCCTAAATCCTCAATCCTCAATCTTCAATCCTCAATCCTCAATCCTCAAGCCTCAATCCTAAATCCTCAATCCTCAATCCTCAAACCTCAATCCTGAATCCTCAATCCTGAATCCTCAATCCTGAATCCTCAATCTTCAGACCTCAGACCTCAACAATCAGACGTCAATCCTCAATCCTCAATAGAATATCATCAATTCACAGTTTTCAATTCTCAATACTCAATCTGCAACTTTCAAATCTCAATCCACAAACATCAATTCTCATCACTCAACCCTCAACACTCAGTCCTCAATCTTCAATCCTCAATCCTCAATCCTCAATCTTCAATCCTCAATACTCAATATTCAATCCTCAATCCTCAACCCTCATTCCTCAATCCTCATTCTTCTATCCTCAATACCCAACCCTCATACTTCAATCTTCAATCTTCAATCCTCAACTCTCAATCCTCAATCCTCAGTCCTCAGTCCTCAAATAACTATCCTCAACCCTCAGCCCTCATCCTAAATCCTCAATCCTCAATCTTCAATCCTCAATCCTCAATCCTCAAGCCTCAATCCTAAATCCTCAATCCTCAATCCTCAAACCTCAATCCTGAATCCTCAATCCTGAATCCTCAATCCTGAATCCTCAATCTTCAGACCTCAGACCTCAACAATCAGACGTCAATCCTCAATCCTCAACAGAATATCATCAATTCACAGTTTTCAATTCTCAATACTCAATCTGCAACTTTCAAATCTCAATCCACAATCATCAATTCTCATCACTCAACCCTCAACACTCAGTCCTCAACCTTCAATCCTCAATCCTCAATCCCCAATCTTCAATCCTCAATACTCAATCTTCAATCCTCAATCCTCAATTCTCAATACTCAATACTCAATCCTCAATCCTCAACCCTCAATCCTCAATCCTCAATCCTCATTCTTCAACCCTCAATACCCAATCCTCAATCTTCAATCCTCAATACTCAATCCTCAATTCTCAATCCCCAATCATCAATCCTCAGACATCAAACATCAATACTCAAACCTCAGACCTCGTCCTAAATCCACAACCCTCAATCCTCAGTCCTCAATCTTCAATCCTCAATCCTCAATCCTCAATCCTCAATCCTCAGTCCTCAATCCTCAGGCCTCAGACCTCAAACCTGAATCCTCAATCTTCAGCCCTCAGTCCTCTACAATCGGCTGTCTATCCTCAATCCTCAATAGAATATCATCAATTCACAGTTTTCATTACTGAATACTCAATCTGTAATCTTCAAATCTCTATCCACAAACATCAATTCTCATCACTCAACCCTCAACACTCAGTCCCCAATCCTCAATATTCAATCCTCAATACTCAATACTCAATCCACAATCCTCAATCTTCAATCCTCAATACTCAAACTTCAATGCTCATTCCTCAATACTCAATCCTCAATTATCAATACTCAATCGTCAGTCTTCAATCGTCAGACCTCAATCATCAATTCTCAATCATCAATCCTCAACCTTCAATACTCAATCCTCAATCCTCAATCCTCAATACTCAATCCTCAATCCTCAATCCTCTATCATCAATCCTCAATCCTCATTCTTCAATCCTCAATACCCAATCCTCAATCTTCAATCCTCAATCCACAATCCTCAATCCTCAATCCTCAATCCTCAATCCTCAATCCTCAATCCTCTATCCTCAATCCTCAATCTTCAATCTTCAATCCGCAATACTCAATCTTCAATCCTCAATCCTCAATCCTCAATCTTCAATACTCATTCTTCAATCCTCAATACCCAATCCTCAATCTTTAATTCTCAATCCTCAATCCTCAATCCTCAATCCTCAATCCTCAGTCCTCAACCCTCAAACCTGAATCCTCAGTAATGAATCCTCAATCTTAAGCCCTCAGTCCTCAGCAATCTGTTGTCAACCCTCAATCCTCAATAGAATATCATCAATTCACAGTTTTCAATACTCAATACTCAATCTGCAATCTTCAAATCTCTATCCACAAACATCAATTCTCATCACTCAACCCTCAACACTCAGTCTTCAATCCTCAATCCTCAATCCTCAATCCTCAATCCTCATTGTTCACTCATCAATACCCAATCCTCAACCTTCAATCCTCAATCCTTAATCCTCAATCCTCAATCCTCAATATTCAACACACAACCCTCAACCATGAATCCCCAATACTCAACCATCAATCCTCAATTCTCAATACTCAATAGAATATCCTGAATTCTCACGGTTCAATACTCAATCCACAAAACTCAATAATCAAATCTCAATCCTCAAACAACAATTCTCAACACTCAATCCTCAATACTCAGTCCTCTCTCTTCAATCCTCCATCCTCAGTCCTCAATCTTCAAGCGTCAATCCTCAATCCTCAAACCTGAATCCTCAGTAATGAATCCTCAATCTTAAGCCCTCAGTCCTCAGCAATCTGTTGTCAACCCTCAATCCTCAATAGAATATCCTCAATTCACAGTTTTCAATACTCAATCCCCATTCTTCAATCTTCAAATCTCAATCCACAAACATCAATTCTCATCACTCAACCCTCAACACTCAGTCCTCAATCTTCAGTCCTCAATCCTCAATCCTCAATCTTCAATCCTTAATACTCAATCTTCAATCCTCAATCCTCAATTCTCAATCCTCAATACTCAATCCTCGACCCTCAATCCTCAATCCTCAATCTTCAATCATCAATATTCAATCTTCAGTCCTCAATCCTCAATCCCCAATCCTCAATCCTCAATCCTCAATGTTCAATGCGCAATACCCAATCCTCAATTTTCAATCCTCAATCCTCAACCATCAATCCTCTATCCTCAATCCTCAATCCTCAGTCCTCAAACATCAAACCTGAATCCTCAATACTGAATGCTCAATTCTCAATCCTCAATCCCCAATCCTCAGTCCTGAGACCACAAACATCAATATTCAACCCCCAGTCCTCGTCCACAATCCACAAACCTCAATCCTCAATCCTCAATCCTCAATCCTCGATCTTCAATCCTCAATACTCAATCTTCAATCCTCAATCCTCAATACTCAGTCCTCAATCCTCATTCTTCAATCCCCATTCTTCAATCCTCAATACCCAATCCTCAATCTTCATTCCTCAACCCTCAATCCTCAGTTCGCAATCCTCAATCCTCAATCCTCAGACCTCAAGCATCAAAACTCATCCCTCAGTCCTCGTCCTCAATCCACAACCCTCAATCCTCAATCCTCAATGTTCATTCATCAATATTCAACCTTCAATCCTCACTCCTCAATCCTCAATTCTCAATCCTCAATCCTCAATGTTCAATCCTCAACACCCAATCCTCAATCTTCAATCCTCAGACCTCAATCCTCAATCCCCAATCCTCAGTACTGAATCCTCTGTCCTCAAACCTCAATCCTGAATCCTCAATCCTGAATCCTCAAGCTTCAGCCCTCAGTCCTCAACAATCAGTTGTCAATCCTCAATCATCAATAGAATATCATCAATTCACAGTTTTCCATACACATTACTGAGTCCGCAATCTTCAAATCTCTATCCACAAACATCAATTCTCATCACTCAACCCTCAACACTGAGTCCTCAATGTTCAATCCTCAATCGTCAATTCTCAATCTTCGATCCACAATACTGAATCTTCAATCCTCAATCCTCAATCCTCAATCCTCAATCTTCACTCCTCATTCTTCAAACCTCAATACCCAATCCTGAATCTTCAATCCTCAATCCTCAATCCTCAATTCACAAACCTCAATCCTCAATCCTCAATCCTCAGACGACAAACATCAATATTCACCCCTCAGTCCTCGTCCACAATCCACAAACCTCAATCCTCAATCCTCAGTCTTCAATCATCAATACTCAATCTTCAATTCTCAATCCTCAATCCTCAATCCTCAATCCTCAATCCTCAATCCTCAATATTCAACACACAACCGTCAACCATCAATCCTCAATACTCAACCATCAATCCTCAATTCTCAATGCTCAATAGAATATCCTGAATTCTCATGGTTCAATACTCAATCCACAAAATTCAATAATCAAATCTCAAACCTCAAACATCAATTCTAAACACTCAATCCTCAATACTCAGTCCTCTCTCTTCAATCCACCATCCTCAATCATCAATCCTCAAGCGTCAACCCTCAATCCTCACTCTTCAATCCTCAATCCTCAGTCCTCAAACCTCAATTCTGAATCCTCAATCCTGAATCCTCAATCTTCAGCCCTCAGTCATCAACAATCAGTTGTCATTCCTCAGTCCTCGATAGAATATCCTCAGTTCACAGCTTTCAATACTCAATACTCAATCTGCAATCGTCCAACCTGTATCCACAAACATCAATTTTCATCACTCAACCCTCAGCACTCAGTCCTCGATATTCAATCCTCAATCCTCAATTCTCAATCCTCAATCCTCATTGTTCAATGCGCAATACCCAATACTCAATTTTCAATACTCAATCCTCAACCATCAATCCTCAATCCTCAATACTCAATCCTCAGTCCTCAAACATCAAACCTGAATCCTCAATACTGAATCCTCAATTCTCAATCCTCAATCCCCAATCCTCAATCCTGAGACCACAAACATCAATATTCAACCCCCAGTCCTCGTCGACAATCCACAAACCTCAATCCTCAATCCTCAATCCTCAATCCTCGATCTTCAATCCTCAATACTCAATCTTCAATCCTCAATCCTCAATCCTCAATACTCAATCCTCAATCCACACTCATCAATCCTCATTCTTCAATCCTCAATACCCAATCCTCAATCTTCAATCCTCAATCCTCAATCCACAGTTCGCAATCCTCAATCCTCAATCCTCAGATCTCAGGCATCAATACTCAACCCTCAGTCCTCGTCCTCAATCCACAACCCTCAATACTCAATCCTCAATCTTCATTAATCAATATTCAACCTTCAATCCTCAATCCTCATTCCTCAATCCTCAATCCCCAATCCTCAATGATCAATCCTCAACACCCAATCCTCAATCTTCAATCCTCAATCCTCAGCCCTCAATTCTCAATCCTCAATCCTCAATCCTCTGTCCTCAAACCTTAATCCTGAATCCTCAATTCTGAATCCTCAAGCTTCACCCCTCAGTCCTCAACAATCAGTTGTCAATCCTCAATCCTCAATAGAATATCATCAATTCACAGTTTTCAATACTCAATACTCAATCTGCAATCTTCAAACCTCTATCCACAAACATCAATTCTCATGACTCAACCCTCAACACTCCGTCCCCAATCCTCAATCTTCAATCCTCAATCCTCAATCCTCAATCCCCAATCCTCAATTTTCAATCCTCAATACGCAATCTTCAATCCTGAATGCTCAATCCTCAATCCTCAATCCTCAGTCCTCAATCCACAATCCTCAATCCTCAAACCTCAATCCTCAATCGTCAGTCCTCGTCCTCAACAATCAGTTGTCATTCCTCAGTCCTCGATAGAATATCCTCAGTTCTCAGCTTTCAATACTCAATACTCAATCTGCAATCGTCCAAACTGTATCCACAAACATCAATTTTCATCACTCAACCCTCAGCACTCAGTCCTCGATATTCAATCCTCAATCCTCAATTCTCAATCCTCAATCCTCAATGCTCAATCCTCAATCCTCAATCCTCAACCCTCAACCTTCAATCCTCAATACTCAATCTGCAATCCTCAATCCTCAATCCTCAATCCTCAATCCTCAATCCTCAATCTTCAATCCTCAATCCTCAATCCTCAATCCTCAATCCTCAGTCTTTAATCCTCAATAATCAATCTTCAATCCTCAATCCTCAGTCCTCAATCCTCAATCCTCAATCTTCAATCCTCAATACTCAATCTTCAATCCTCAATCCTCAATACTCAATCCCCAATCCACATTCTTCAATCCTCATTCTTCAATCCTCAATGCCCAATCCTCAATCTTCAATCCTGCATCCTCAATCCTCAGTTCGCAATCCACAATCCTCAATCCTCAGATCTCAGGCATCAATTTCTCAACCCTCAGTCCTCGTCCTCAACCTACAACCCTCAATCCTCAATCCTCAATCTTCATTCATCAATATTCAACCTTCAATCCTCAATCCTCATTCCTCAATCCTCAATCCTCAATGCTCAATGTTCAATCCTCAACTCCCAATCCTCAATCCTCTATCTTCAATCATCAATACTCAACCTTCAATCCTCAATCCTCAATCTTCAGTCCTCAATCCTCAATTCTCACTCCTCAATCTTCAATCCTCAATCCTCAATTCTCACTCCTCAATACTCAATCCTCAATCGTCAATCATCAATCCCCAAACCTCAATCTTCAAACGTCAATCCTCAATCCTCAATCCTCAATCCTCAATCTTCAATCCTCAATACTCAATCTTCAATCCTCAATCCTCAATCCTTAATCCTCAATCCTCAATGCTCAATCCTCAATCTTCAATCCTCAATACTCAATCTTCAATCCTCAATCCTCAATCCTCAATCCTCAATCCTCAATGCTCAATCCTCAATCCTCAATCTTCAGTCATCAATACTCAATCTTCAATCCTCAATCCTCAATCCTCAACCCTCAGACCTCATCGTCAATCCTCAATTCTCAATCCTCAATCCTCAATCTTGAGTCCTCAATACTCAATGTGCAATCCTCAGTCCTCAGTCCTCAAACCTCAATTCTGAATCCTCAATACTCAATCTTCAATCCTCAATCCTCAGTCCTCAATACTCAACCATCAATCCTCAATTCTCAATACTCGATAGAATATCCTGAATTCTCAGGATTCTATAATCAAACCTCAATCCTCAACCCTCAGCCCTCATCCTCCATCATCAATCCTCAATCCTCAATCCCCAATCATCAAACCTCAATACTCAATCTACAATCCTCAATCCTCAATCCTCAATCCTCAATCCTCAGTCATAAATACTCAATCTTCAACCCTCAATCCTCATTCCTCAAACCTCAATCCTCAACCCTCAGTCCTCATCCTCAATTCTCAATTCTCAATTCTCGACCCTCAATCCTCAATCCTCAATCTTCACTCCTCAATAATCAATCTCCAATCCTAAATCGTCAATCCCCAACCTTCAATCCTTAATCCTCAATCTTCAATCCTCAATACGCAATCTTCAATCCTCAATGCTCAATCCTCAATCCTCAATCCTCAGTACTCAATCCACAATCCTCAATCCTCTAACCTCAATCCTCAATCGTCAGTCCTCGTCCTCAATCCTCAACACTCAATCCTCAATCCTCAATCTTCAATCATCAATACTCAGTCTTCAATACTCTATCATCAATCTTCAATCCTCAATCCTCAATTCTCACTCTCCAATACTCAATCCTCAATCGTCAATCCTCAATCCTAAATCCTCAATCTTCAATCCTCAATACTCAATCTTCAGTCCTCAATCCTCAATCCTCAATCCTCAATGCTCAATCCTCAATCCTCAATCCTCAGCCCTCAACCTTCAATCCTCAATACTCAATCTGCAATCCTCAATCCTCAATCCTCAATCCTCAATCCTCAATCCTCAATCTTCAATCATCAATACTCAGTCTTCAATACTCAATCATCAATCTTCAATCCTCAATCCTCAATTCTCACTCTCCAATACTCAATCCTCAATCGTCAATCCTCAATCCTCAATCCTCAATCTTCAATCCTCAATACTCAATCTTCAGTCCTCAATCCTCAATCCTCAATCCTCAATGCTCAATCCTCAATCCTCAATCCTCAACCCTCAACCTTCAATCCTCAATACTCAATCTGCAATCCTCAATCCTCAATCCTCAATCCTCAATCCTCAATCCTCAATCTTTAATCCACAATCCACAATCCTCAATCCTCAATCCTCAATCCTCAATCTTTAATCCTCAACACTCAATCTTCAATCCTCAATACTCAATCTTCAATCCTCAATCCTCAATCCTCAATCCTCAATCCTCAATCCTCAATCCTCAGTCCTCAATCCTCAATCCTTAATAATCCAACCTCAATCCTCAACCGTCAGTCCTTGTCCTCAATCCTCAAACCTCAATCCTCAATCCTCAATCTTCAATCCTCAATCCTCATTCCTCAATCCTCAATCCTCAATCCTCAGTCATAAATACTCAATCTTCAACCCTCAATCCTCATTCCTCTAACCTCAATCCTCAACCCTCAGTCCTCATCCTCAATTCTCAATTCTCAATTCTGAATCCTCAATCCTCAATCCTCAATCTTCACTCCTCAATAATCAATATCCAATCCTAAATCGTCAATCCCCAACCTTCAATCCTTAATCCTCAATCTTCAATTCTCAATGCTCAATCCTCAATCCTCAATCCTCAGTCCTCAATCCACAATCCTCAATAAACCAACCTCAATCCTCAATCGTCAGTCCTCGTCCTCAATCCTCAACACTCAATCCTCAATCCTCAATCTTCAATCATCAATACACAATCTTCAATCCTCAATCCTCAATACTCAATCCTCAATCCACATTCTTCAATCCTCATTCTTCAATCCTCAATGCCCAATCCTCAATCTTCAAACCTCAATCCTCAATCCTCAATCCTCAATCCTCAATCTTCAATCCTCAATACCCAATCTTCAATCCTCAATCCTCAATCCTCAATCCTCAATCCTCAATGCTCAATCCTCAATATTCAATCCTCAATACTCAATCTTCAATCCTCAATCCTCAATCCTTAATCCTCAATCCTCAATGCTCAATTCTCAATCCTCAATCTTCAATCATCAATACTCAATCTTCAATCCTGAATCCTCAATCCTCAACCCTCAGACCTCATCGTCAATCCTCAATTCTCAATCCTCAATCCTCAATCTTGAGTCCTCAATACTCAATGTGCAATCCTCAGTCCTCAGTCCTCAAACCTCAATTCTGAATCCTCAATGCTCAAACTTCAATCCTCAATCCTCAGTCCTCAATACTCAACCATCAATCCTCAATTCTCAATACTCAATAGAATATCCTGAATTCTCAGGATTCTATAATCAAACCTCAATCCTCAACCCTCAGCCCTCATCCTCCATCATCAATCCTCAATCCTCAATCCCCAATCATCAAACCTCAATACTCAATCTACAATCCTCAATCCTCAATCCTCAATCCTCAATCCTCAGTCATAAATACTCAATCTTCAACCCTCAATCCTCATTCCTCAAACCTCAATCCTCAACCCTCAGTCCTCATCCTCAATTCTCAATTCTCAATTCTCGACCCTCAATCCTCAATCCTCAATCTTCACTCCTCAATAATCAATCTCCAATCCTAAATCGTCAATCCCCAACCTTCAATCCTTAATCCTCAATCTTCAATCCTCAATACGCAATCTTCAATCCTCAATGCTCAATCCTCAATCCTCAATCCTCAGTACTCAATCCACAATCCTCAATCCTCTAACCTCAATCCTCAATCGTCAGTCCTCGTCCTCAATCCTCAACACTCAATCCTCAATCCTCAATCTTCAATCATCAATACTCAGTCTTCAATACTCTATCATCAATCTTCAATCCTCAATCCTCAATTCTCACTCTCCAATACTCAATCCTCAATCGTCAATCCTCAATCCTAAATCCTCAATCTTCAATCCTCAATACTCAATCTTCAGTCCTCAATCCTCAATCCTCAATCCTCAATGCTCAATCCTCAATCCTCAATCCTCAGCCCTCAACCTTCAATCCTCAATACTCAATCTGCAATCCTCAATCCTCAATCCTCAATCCTCAATCCTCAATCCTCAATCTTCAATCATCAATACTCAGTCTTCAATACTCAATCATCAATCTTCAATCCTCAATCCTCAATTCTCACTCTCCAATACTCAATCCTCAATCGTCAATCCTCAATCCTCAATCCTCAATCTTCAATCCTCAATACTCAATCTTCAGTCCTCAATCCTCAATCCTCAATCCTCAATGCTCAATCCTCAATCCTCAATCCTCAACCCTCTACCTTCAATCCTCAATACTCAATCTGCAATCCTCAATCCTCAATCCTCAATCCTCAATCCTCAATCCTCAATCTTTAATCCACAATCCACAATCCTCAATCCTCAATCCTCAATCCTCAATCTTTAATCCTCAACACTCAATCTTCAATCCTCAATACTCAATCTTCAATCCTCAATCCTCAATCCTCAATCCTCAATCCTCAATCCTCAATCCTCAGTCCTCAATCCTCAATCCTTAATAATCCAACCTCAATCCTCAACCGTCAGTCCTTGTCCTCAATCCTCAAACCTCAATCCTCAATCCTCAATCTTCAATCCTCAATCCTCATTCCTCAATCCTCAATCCTCAATCCTCAGTCATAAATACTCAATCTTCAACCCTCAATCCTCATTCCTCTAACCTCAATCCTCAACCCTCAGTCCTCATCCTCAATTCTCAATTCTCAATTCTGAATCCTCAATCCTCAATCCTCAATCTTCGCTCCTCAATAATCAATATCCAATCCTAAATCGTCAATCCCCAACCTTCAATCCTTAATCCTCAATCTTCAATTCTCAATGCTCAATCCTCAATCCTCAATCCTCAGTCCTCAATCCACAATCCTCAATAAACCAACCTCAATCCTCAATCGTCAGTCCTCGTCCTCAATCCTCAACACTCAATCCTCAATCCTCAATCTTCAATCATCAATACACAATCTTCAATCCTCAATCCTCAATACTCAATCCTCAATCCACATTCTTCAATCCTCATTCTTCAATCCTCAATGCCCAATCCTCAATCTTCAAACCTCAATCCTCAATCCTCAATCCTCAATCCTCAATCTTCAATCCTCAATACCCAATCTTCAATCCTCAATCCTCAATCCTCAATCCTCAATCCTCAATGCTCAATCCTCAATATTCAATCCTCAATACTCAATCTTCAATCCTCAATCCTCAATCCTTAATCCTCAATCCTCAATGCTCAATTCTCAATCCTCAATCTTCAATCATCAATACTCAATCTTCAATCCTGAATCCTCAATCCTCAACCCTCAGACCTCATCGTCAATCCTCAATTCTCAATCCTCAATCCTCAATCTTGAGTCCTCAATACTCAATGTGCAATCCTCAGTCCTCAGTCCTCAAACCTCAATTCTGAATCCTCAATGCTCAAACTTCAATCCTCAATCCTCAGTCCTCAATACTCAACCATCAATCCTCAATTCTCAATACTCAATAGAATATCCTGAATTCTCAGGATTCTATAATCAAACCTCAATCCTCAACCCTCAGCCCTCATCCTCCATCATCAATCCTCAATCCTCAATCCCCAATCATCAAACCTCAATACTCAATCTACAATCCTCAATCCTCAATCCTCAATCCTCAATCCTCAGTCATAAATACTCAATCTTCAACCCTCAATCCTCATTCCTCAAACCTCAATCCTCAACCCTCAGTCCTCATCCTCAATTCTCAATTCTCAATTCTCAACCCTCAATCCTCAATCCTCAATCTTCACTCCTCAATAATCAATCTCCAATCCTAAATCGTCAAACCCCAACCTTCAATCCTTAATCCTCAATCTTCAATCCTCAATACGCAATCTTCAATCCTCAATGCTCAATCCTCAATCCTCAATCCTCAGTACTCAATCCACAAACCTCAATCCTCAAACCTCAATCCTCAATCGTCAGTCCTCGTCCTCAATCCTCAACACTCAATCCTCAATCCTCAATCTTCAATCATCAATACTCAGTCTTCAATACTCAATCATCAATCTTCAATCCTCAATCCTCAATTCTCACTCTCCAATACTCAATCCTCAATCGTCAATCCTCAATCCTCAATCCTCAATCTTCAATCCTCAATACTCAATCTCCAGTCCTCAATCCTCAATCCTCAATCCTCAATGCTCAATCCTCAATCCTCAATCCTCAACCCTCAACCTTCAATCGTCAATACTCAATCTGCAATACTCAATCCTCAATCCTCAATCCTCAATCCTCAATCTTTAATCCACAATCCACAATCCTCAATCCTCAATCCTCAATCCTCAATCTTTAATTCTCAACACGCAATCTTCAATCCTCAATCCTCAGTCCTCAATCCTCAATCCTCAATTCTCACTCCTCAATCTTCAATCCTCAATCCTCAATTCTCACTCCTCAATACTCAATCCTCAACCGTCAATCATCAATCCCCAAACCTCAATCTTCAATCCTCAATCCTCAATCCTCAATCCTCAATCCTCAATCCTCAATCGTCATTCCTCAATACTCAATCTTCAATCCTCAATCCTCAATCCTCAATCCTCAATCCTCAATGCTCAATCCTCAATCTTCAATCCTCAATACTCAATCTTCAATCCCCAATCCTCAGTCCTCAATACTCAACCTTCAATCCTCAATACTCAATCTGCAATCCTCAATCCTCAATCCTCAATCCTCAATCCTCAGTCCTCAATCTTCAATCCTCAATCCTCAATCCTCAATCCTCAATTCTCAATCTTCAATCCTCAATACTCAATCATCAGTCCTCAATCCTCAATCCTCAATACTCAATCCTCAAACCTCAATTCTCAATCCTCAGTACTCAATCCTCAATCCCCAATCCTCAATCCTGAATCCTCAATCTTCAGCCCTCAGTTCTCAAAAATTAATTGTCAATCCTCAATCATCAATAGAATATCCTCAATTCACAGTTTTCAATACTAAATCCCCATTCTTCAATCTGCAAATCTCAATTCACAAACATCAATTCTCATCACTCAATCATCAACACTCAGTCCTCAATCTTCAATCCTCAATCCTCAATCCTCAATCTTCAATCCTCAATACTCAATACTCAATCCTCAATCCTCAATTCTCAATCCTCAGTACTCAATTCTCAATCGTCAATCCTCAACCCCAATCCTCAATCTTCAATCCTCAACCCTCAAGCCTCAATCCTCAATCATCAATATTCAACACGCAACCCTCAACCATCAATCCTCAATACTCAACCATCAATCCTCAATTCTCAATACTCAACAGAATATCCTGAATTCTCACGGTTCAATACTCAATCCACAAAATTCAATATACAAATCTCAATCCTCAAACATCAATTCTCAACACTCAATCCTCAATACTCAGTCCACTCTCATCAATCCTCCACACTCAATCCTCAATCTTCAGCCGACGGTCCTCAACAATCAATTGTCAATCCTCAATCCTCAATAGAATATCCTCAATTCACAGTTTTCAATACACAATCCCCATTCTTCAATCTTCAAATCTCAATCCACTAACATCAATTCTCATCACTCAACTCTCAACACTCAGTCCTCAATCTTCAATCCTCAATCCTCAATCCTCAATGTTCAATCCTTAATACTCAATCTTCAATCCTCAATCCTCAATCCTCAATCCTCAATCCTCAATCCTCATTCTTCAAACCTCAATACCCAATCCTCAATCTTCAATCCTCAATCCTCAATCCTCATTTCTCAATCCTCAATCCCCAATCCTCAATCCTGAGACCACAAACATCAATATTCAACCCCCAGTCCTCGTCCACAATCCACAAACCTCAATCCTCAATCCTCAATCTTCAATCATCAATATTCAATCTTCAATCCTCAATCCTCAATCCTCAAACCTCAATCCTCAATCCTCACTCTTCAATCCTCAATCCTCAATCCTCAATCCTCAATCCTCGATCTTCAATCCTCAATACTCAATCTTCAATCCTCAATCCTCAATACTCAGTCCTCAATCCTCATTCTTCAATCCCCATTCTTCAATCCTCAATACCCGATCCTCAATCTTCATTCCTCAACCCTCAATCCTCAGTTCGCAATCCTCAATCCTCAATCCTCAGACCTCAAGCATCAATACTCATCCCTCAGTCCTCGTCCTCAATCCACAACCCTCGATCCTCAATCCTCAATGTTCATTCATCAATATTCAACCTTCAATCCTCACTCCTCAATCCTCAATTCTCAATCCTCAATCCTCAATGTTCAATCCTCAGCACCCAATCCTCAATCTTCAATCCTCAGACCTCAATCCTCAATCCTCAATCCTCAGTACTGAATCCTCTGTCCTCAAACCTCAATCCTGAATCCTCAATCCTGAATCCTCAAGCTTCAGCCCTCAGTCCTCAACAATCAGTTGTCAATCCTCAATCATCAATAGAATATCATCAATTCACAGTTTTCCATACACATTACTCAGTCCGCAATCTTCAAATCTCTATTCACAAACATCAATTCTCATCACTCAACCCTCAACACTCAGTCCTTAATGTTCAATCCTCAATCCTCAATTCTCAATCTTCGATCCACAATACTGAATCTTCAATCCTCAATCCTCAATCCTCAATCCTCAATCCTCACTCCTCATTCTTCAAACCTCAATACCCAATCCTGAATCTTCAATCCTCAATCCTCAATCCTCAATCCTCAATCCTCAATCCTCAATCCTCAATCCTCAGACGACAAACATCAATATTCAACCCTCAGTCCTCGTCCACAATCCACAAACCTCAATCCTCAATCCTCAGTCTTCAATCATCAATACTCAATCTTCAATTCTCAATCCTCAATCCTCAATCCTCAATCCTCAATCCTCAATATTCAACAAACAACCGTCAACCATCAATCCTCAATACTCAACCATCAATCCTCAATTCTCAATGCTCAATAGAATACCCTGAATTCTCATGTTTCAATACTCAATCCACAAAATTCAATAATCAAATCTCAAACCTCAAACATCAATTCTAAACACTCAATCCTCAATACTCAGTCCTCTCTCTTCAATCCTCCATCCTCAATCCTCAATCCTCAAGCGTCAACCCTCAATCCTCAATCTTCAATCCTCAATCCTCAGTCCTCAAACCTCAATTCTGAATCCTCAATCCTGAATCCTCAATCTTCAGCCCTCAGTCCTCAACAATCAGTTGTCATTCCTCAGTCCTCGATAGAATATCCTCAGTTCACAGCTTTCAATACTCAATACTCAATCTGCAATCGACCAACCTGTATCCACAAACATCAATTTACATCACTCAACCCTCAGCACTCAGTCCTCGATATTCAATCCTCAATCCTCAATCCTCAATCCTCAATCCTCAATGCTCAATCCTCAATCCTCAATCCTCAACCCTCAACCTTCAATCCTCAATACTCAATCTGCAATCCTCAATCCTCAATCCTCAATCCTCAATCCTCAATCCTCGATCTTCAATCCTCAATCCTCAATCCTCAATCCTCAATCCTCAGTCTTTAATCCTCAATAATCAATCTTCAATCCCCAATACTCAGTCCTCAATCCTCAATCCTCAATCTTCAATCCTCAATACTCAATCTTCAATCCTCAATACTCAATACTCAATCCTCAATCCACATTCTTCAATCCTCATTTTTCAATCCTCAATGCCCAATCCTCAATCTTCAATCCTGCACCCTCAATCCTCAGTTCGCAACCCACAATCCTCAATCCTCAGATCTCAGGCATCAATACTCAACCCTCAGTCCTCGTCCTCAACCTACAACCCTCAATCCTGAATCCTCAATCTTCATTCATCAATATTCAACCTTCAATCCTCAATCCTCTTTCCTCAATCCTCAATCCTCAATCCTCAATGTTCAATCCTCAACTCCCAATCCTCAATCCTCTATCTTCAATAATCAATACTCAACCTTCAATCCTCAATCCTCAATCTTCAATCCTCAATCCTCAATTCTCATTCCTCAATCTTCAATCCTCAATCCTCAATTCTCACTCCTCAACACTCAATCCTCAATCGTCAATCATCAATCCCCAAACCTCAATCTTCAAACCTCAATCCTCAATCCTCAATCCTCAATCCTCAATCCTCAATCTTCAATCCTCAATACTCAATCTTCAATCCTCAATCCTCAATCCTTAATCCTCAATCCTCAATGCTCAATCCTCAATATTCAATCCTCAATACTCAATCTCCAATCCTCAATCCTCAATCCTCAATCCTCAATTCTCAATGCTCAATCCTCAATCCTCAATCGTCAATCATCAATACTCAATCTTCAATCCTCAATCATCAATCCTCAGCCCTCAGACCTCATCGTCAATCCTCAATTCTCAATCCTCAATCCTCAATCTTGAGTCCTCAATACTCAATGTGCAATCCTCAGTCCTCAGTCCTCAAACCTCAATTCTGAATCCTCAATACTCAATCTTCAATCCCCATTCCTCAGTCCTCAATACTCAACCATCAATCCTCAATTCTCAATGCTCAATAGAATATCCTGAATTCTCTGGATTCTATAATCAAACCTCAATCCTCAACCCTCAGCCCTCATCCTCCATCATCAATCCTCAATCCTCAATCCCCAATCATCAAACCTCAATACTCAATCTTCAATCCTCAATCCTCATTCCTCAATCCTCAATCCTCAATCCTCAGTCATAAATACTCAATCTTCAACCCTCAATCCTCATGCCTCTAACCTCAATCCTCAACCCTCAGTCCTCATCCTCAATTCTCAATTCTCAATTCTGAATCCTCAATCCTCAATCCTCAATCTTCACTCCTCAATAATCAATCTCCAATCCTAAATCGTCAATCCCCAACCTTCAATCCTTAATCCTCAATCTTCAATTCTCAATGCTCAATCCTCAATCCTCAATCCTCAGTCCTCAATCCTCAATCCTCAATAATCCAACCTCAATACTCAATCGTCAGTCCTCGTCCTCAATCCTCAACACTCAATCCTCAATCCTCAATCTTCAATCATCAATACACAATCTTCAATCCTGAATCCTCAATACTCAATCCTCAATCCACATTCTTCAATCCTCATTCTTCAATCCTCAATGCCCAATCCTCAATCTTCAATCCTGCATCCTCAATCCTCAGTTCGCAATCCACAATCCTCAATCCTCAGATCTCAGGCATCAATACTCAACCCTCAGTCCTCGTCCTCAGCATACAACCCTCAATCCTCAATCCTCAATCTTCATTCATCAATATTCAACCTTCAATCCTGATTCCTCATTCCTCAATCCTCAATCCTCAATCCTCAATGTTCAGTCCTCAACTCCCAATCCTCAATCCTCTATATTCAATCATCAATACTCAACCTTCAATCCTCAATCCTCAATCTTCAATCCTCAATCCTCAATTCTCACTCCTCAATCTTCAATCCTCAATCCTCAATTCTCACTCCTCAATACTCAATCCTCAATCGTCAATCATCAATCCCCAAACCTCAATCTTCAAACCTCAATCCTCAATCCTCAATCCTCAATCCTCAATCTTCAATCCTCAATACTCAATCTTCAATCCTCAATCCTCAATCCTCAATCCTCAATCCTCAATGCTCAATCCTCAATCTTCAATCCTCAATACTCAATCTTCAATCCTCAATCCTCAATCCTCAATCCTCAATCCTCAATGCTCAATTCTCAATCTTCAATCTTCAATCATCAATACTCAATCTTCAATCCTCAATCCTCAATCCTCAACCCTCAGACCTCATCGTCAATCCTCAATCCTCAATCCTCAATCCTCAATCTTGAGTCCCCAATACTCAATGTGCAATCCTCAGTCCTCAGTCCTCAAACCTCAATTCTGAATCCTCAATACTCAATCTTCAATCCTCAATCCTCAGTCCTCAATACTCAACCATCAATCCTCAATTCTCAATACTCAATAGAATATCCTGAATTCTCAGGATTCTATAATCAAACCTCAATCCTCAACCCTCAGCCCTCATCCTCCATCATCAATCCTCAATCCTCAATCCCCAATCATCAAACCTCAATACTCAATCTACAATCCTCAATCCACAATCCTCAATCCTCAATCCTCAGTCATAAATACTCAATCTTCAACCCTCAATCCTCATTCCTCAAACCTCAATCCTCAACACTCAGTCCTCATCCTCAATTCTCAATTCTCAATTCTCAACCCTCAATCCTCAATCCTCAATCTTCACTCCTCAATAATCAATCTCCAATCCTAAATCGTCAATCCCCAACCTTCAATCCTCAATCCTCAATCCTCAATCCTCAATCTTCACTCCTCAATAATCAATCTCCAATCCTATATCGTCAATCCCCAACCTTCAATCCTTAATCCTCAGTCTTCAATTCTCAATGCTCAATCCTCAATCCTCAATCCTCAAACCTCAATCCACAATCCTCAATCTTCAATCCTCAATCCTCAATCCTGAATCCCCAATCCTCAATTTTCAATCCTCAATACGCAATCTTCAATCCTCAATGCTCAATCCTCAATCCTCAGTCCTCAGTCCTCAATCCACAATCCTCAATAATCCAACCTCAATACTCAATCGTCAGTCCTCGTCCTCAATCCTCAACACTCAATCCTCAATCCTCAATCTTCAATCATCAATACACAATCTTCAATCCTCAATCCTCAATACTCAATCCTCAATCCACATTCTTCAATCCTCATTCTTCAATCCTCAATGCCCAATCCTCAATCTTCAATCCTGCATCCTCAATCCTCAGTTCGCAATCCACAATCCTCAATCCTCAGATCTCAGGCATCAATACTCAACCCTCAGTCCTCGTCCTCAGCATACAACCCTCAATCCTCAATCCTCAATCTTCATTCATCAATATTCAACCTTCAATCCTGATTCCTCATTCCTCAATCCTCAATCCTCAATCCTCAATGTTCAGTCCTCAACTCCCAATCCTCAATCCTCTATATTCAATCATCAATACTCAACCTTCAATCCTCAATCCTCAATCTTCAATCCTCAATCCTCAATTCTCACTCCTCAATCTTCAATCCTCAATCCTCAATTCTCACTCCTCAATACTCAATCCTCAATCGTCAATCATCAATCCCCAAACCTCAATCTTCAAACCTCAATCCTCAATCCTCAATCCTCAATCCTCAATCTTCAATCCTCAATACTCAATCTTCAATCCTCAATCCTCAATCCTCAATCCTCAATCCTCAATGCTCAATCCTCAATCTTCAATCCTCAATACTCAATCTTCAATCCTCAATCCTCAATCCTCAATCCTCAATCCTCAATGCTCAATTCTCAATCTTCAATCTTCAATCATCAATACTCAATCTTCAATCCTCAATCCTCAATCCTCAACCCTCAGACCTCATCGTCAATCCTCAATCCTCAATCCTCAATCCTCAATCTTGAGTCCCCAATACTCAATGTGCAATCCTCAGTCCTCAGTCCTCAAACCTCAATTCTGAATCCTCAATACTCAATCTTCAATCCTCAATCCTCAGTCCTCAATACTCAACCATCAATCCTCAATTCTCAATACTCAATAGAATATCCTGAATTCTCAGGATTCTATAATCAAACCTCAATCCTCAACCCTCAGCCCTCATCCTCCATCATCAATCCTCAATCCTCAATCCCCAATCATCAAACCTCAATACTCAATCTACAATCCTCAATCCACAATCCTCAATCCTCAATCCTCAGTCATAAATACTCAATCTTCAACCCTCAATCCTCATTCCTCAAACCTCAATCCTCAACACTCAGTCCTCATCCTCAATTCTCAATTCTCAATTCTCAACCCTCAATCCTCAATCCTCAATCTTCACTCCTCAATAATCAATCTCCAATCCTAAATCGTCAATCCCCAACCTTCAATCCTCAATCCTCAATCCTCAATCCTCAATCTTCACTCCTCAATAATCAATCTCCAATCCTATATCGTCAATCCCCAACCTTCAATCCTTAATCCTCAGTCTTCAATTCTCAATGCTCAATCCTCAATCCTCAATCCTCAAACCTCAATCCACAATCCTCAATCTTCAATCCTCAATCCTCAATCCTGAATCCCCAATCCTCAATTTTCAATCCTCAATACGCAATCTTCAATCCTCAATGCTCAATCCTCAATCCTCAGTCCTCAGTCCTCAATCCACAATCCTCAATCCTCAAACCTCAATCCTCAATCGTCAGACCTCGTCCTCAATCC
The DNA here is from genome assembly GCF_051401765.1 of Calliopsis andreniformis. Taxonomy (NCBI): domain Eukaryota; kingdom Metazoa; phylum Arthropoda; class Insecta; order Hymenoptera; family Andrenidae; genus Calliopsis; species Calliopsis andreniformis. The sequence continues at coordinate 1,465,435 of NW_027480525.1, read as the reverse complement.
TCAACACTCAATCCTCAATCCTCAATCTTCAATCATCAATACTCAGTCTTCAATCCTCAATCATCAATCTTCAATCCTCAATCCTCAATTCTCACTCTCCAATACTCAATCCTCAATCGTCAATCCTCAATCCTCAACCCTCAACCTTCAATCCTCAATACTCAATCTGCAATCCTCAATCCTCAATCCTCAACCCTCAATCCTCAGTCCTCAATCTTCAATCCTCAATCCTCAATCCTCAATACTCAATCCTCAATCTTCAATCCTCAATACTCAATCATCAGTCCTCAATCCTCAATCCTCAATCCTCAATGCTCAATCCTCAATCCTCAATCCTCAACCCTCAACCTTCAATCCTCAATACTCAATCTGCAATCCTCAATCCTCAATCCTCAATCCTCAATCCTCAATCCCCAATCTTCAATCCACAATCCTCAATCCTCAATCCTCAATCCTCAATCTTTAATCCTCAACACTCAATCTTCAATCCTCAATCCTCAGTCCTCAATCCTCAATCCCCAATCTTCAATCCTCAATACTCAATCTTCAATCCTCAATCCTCAATACTCAATCCTCAATCCACACTCTTCAATCCTCATTCTTCAATCTTCAATACCCAATCTTCAATCTTCAATCCTCAATCCTCAATCCACAGTTCGCAATCCTCAATCCTCAATCCTCAGATCTCAGGCATCAATACTCAACCCTCAGTCCCCGTCCTCAATCCACAACCCTCAATCCTCAATCCTCAATCTTCATTCATCAATATTCAACCTTCAATCCTCAATCCTCATTCCTCAATCCTCAATCCTCAATCCTCAATTCTCAATCCCCAATCATCAATCCTCAGACCTCAAACATCAATGCTCAACCCTCGGACCTCGTCCTAAATCCACAACCCTCAATCCTCAATCCTCAATCTTCAATCCTCAATCCTCAATCCTCAATCCTCAATCCTCAATCCTCAATCCTCAGTCCTCAAACCTCAATCCTGAATCCTCAATCTTCAGCCCTCAGTCCTCTACAATCGGCTGTCTATCCTCAATCCTCAATAGAATATCATTAATTCACAGTTTTCATTACACAATACTCAATCTGCAATCTTCAAATCTCTATCCACAAACATCAATTCTCATCACTCAACCCTCAACAGTCAGTCCCCAATCCTCAATATTCAATCCTCAATCCTCAATACACAATCCGCAACCCTCATCCTTCAATCCTCAATACTCAAACTTCAATGCTCATTCCTCAATCCTCAATCCTCAATTATCAATCCTCAATCGTCAATCTTCAATCCTCAATACGCAATCTTCAATCCTGAATCCTCAATCCTTAATCCTCAGTCCTCATTCTTCAATCCTCAATACCCAATCCTCAATCTTCAATCGTCAATCCTCAATCCTCAATTCTCAATCCTCAATCATCAATCCTCAATCTTCAATCCTCAATACTCAATACTCAATCCGCAAACCTCAATTCTCAATCCTCAGTACTCAATCCTCAATCCCGAATCCTCAATCCTGAATCCTCAATCTTCAGCCCTCAGTCCTCAAAAATTAATTGTCAATCCTCAATCATCAATAGAATATACTCAATTCACAGTTTTCAATACTAAATCCCCATTCTTCAATCTGCAAATCTCAATTCACAAATATCAATTCTCATCACTCAATCATCAACACTCAGTCCTCAATCTTCAATCCTCAATCCTCAATCCTCAATCTTCAATCCTCAATACTCAATACTCAATCCTCAATCCTCAATTCTCAATCCTCAGTACTCAATCCTCAATCGTCAATCCTCAATCCCCAATCCTCAATCTTCAATCCACAATCCTCAAGCCTCAACCCTCAATCCTCAATATTCAACACGCAACCCTCAACCATCAATCCCCAATACTCAACCATCAATTCTCAATTCTCAATACTCAACAGAATATCCTGAATTCTCACGGTTCAATACTCAATCCACAAAATTCAATATACAAATCTCAATCCTCAAACATCAATACTCAACACTCAATCCCCAATACTCAGTCCACTCTCATCAATCCTCCACCCTCAATCCTCAATCTTCAGCCGACGGTCCTCAACAATCAATTGTCAAACCTCAATCCTCAATAGAATATCCTCAATTCACAGTTTTCAATACACAATCCACATTCTTCAATCTTCAAATCTCAATCCACTAACATCAATTCTCATCACTCAACTCTCAACACTCAGTCCTCAATCTTCAATCCTCAATCCTCAATCCTCAATCTTCAATCCTTAATACTCAATCTTCAATCCTCAATCCTCAATCCTCAATCCTCAATCCTCAATCCTCATTCTTCAAACCTCAATACCCAATCCTCAATCTTCAATCCTCAATCCTCAATCCTCATTCTTCAAACCTCAATACCCAATCCTCAATCTTCAATCCTCAATCCTCAATCCTCAATTCTCAATCCTCAATCCCCAATGCTCAATCCCGAGACCACAAACATCAATATTCAACCCCCAGTCCTCGTCCACAATCCACAAACCTCAATCCTCAATCCTCAATCTTCAATCATCAATATTCAATCTTCAATCCTCAATCCTCAATCCTCAAACCTCAAACCTCAATCCTCACTCTTCAATCCTCAATCCTCAATCCTCAATCCTCAATCCTCGATCTTCAATCCTCAATACTCAATCTTCAATCCTCAATCCTCAATACTCAGTCCTCAATCCTCATTCTTCGATCCCCATTCTTCAATCCTCAATACCCAATCCTCAATCTTCATTCCTCAACCCTCAATCCTCAGTTCGCAATCTTCAATCCTCAATCCTCAGACCTCAAGCATCAATACTCATCCCTCAGTCCTCGTCCTCAATCCACAACCCTCAATCCTCAATCCTCAATGTTCATTCATCAAGATTCATCTTTCAATCCTCACTCCTCAATCCTCAATTCTCAATCCTCAATCCTCAATGTTCAATCCTCAGCAGCCAATCCTCAATCTTCAATCCTCAGACCTCAATCCTCAATCCTCAATCCTCAGTACTGAATCCTCTGTCCTCAAACCTCAATCCTGAATCCGCAATCCTGAATCCTCAAGCTTCAGCCCTCACTCCTCAACAATCAGTTGTCAATCCTCAATCATCAATAGAATATCATCAATTCACAGCTTCCATACACATTACTCAGTCCGCAATCTTCAAATCTCTATTCACAAACATCAATTCTCATCACTCAACCCTCAACACTCAGTCCTCAATGTTCAATCCTCAATCCTCAATTCTCAACCTTCGATCCACAATACTGAATCTTCAATCCTCAATCCACAATCCTCAATCCTCAATCCTCACTCCTCATTCTTCAAACCTCAATACCCAATCCTGAATCTTCAATCATCAATCCTCAATCCTCAATCCTCAATCCTCAATCCTCAATCCTCAATCCTCAGACGACAAACATCAATATTCAACCCTCAGTCCTCGTCCACAATCCACAAACCTCAATCCTCAATCCTCAGTCTTCAATCATCAATACTCAATCTTCAATTCTCAATCCTCAATCCTCAATCCTCAATCCTCAATCCTCAATATGCAACACACAACCGTCAACCATCAATCCTCAATACTCAACCATCAATCCTCAATTCTCAATGCTCAATAGAATATCCTGAATACTCATGGTTCAATACTCAATCCACAAAATTCAATAATCAAATCTCAAACCTCAAACATCAATTCTAAACACTCAATCCTCAATACTCAGTCCTCTCTCTGTAATCCTCCATCCTCAATCCTCAATTCTCAAGCGTCAACCCTCAATCCTCAATCTTCAATCCTCAATCCTCAGTCCTCAAACCTCAATTCTGAATCCTCAATTCTGAATCCTCAATCTTCAGCCCTCAGTCCTCAACAATCAGTTGTCATTCCTCAGTCCTCGATAGAATATCCTCAGTTCACAGCTTTCAATACTCAATACTCAATCTGCAATCGTCCAACCTGTATCCACAAACATCAATTTTCATCACTCAACCCTCAGCACTCAGTCCTCGATATTCAATCCTCAATCCTCAATTCTCAATCCTCAATCCTCAATGCTCAATCCTCAATCCTCAATCCTCAACACTCAACCTTCAATCCTAAATACTCAATCTGCAATCCTCAATCCTCAATCCTCAATCCTCAATCCTCAATCTTCAATCCTCAATCCTCAATCCTCAATCTTCAATCCTCAATACTCAATCTTCAATAATCAATCCTCAATTCTCAATCCTCAATACTCAATCCTCAATCGTCAATCCTCAATCCCCAATCCTCAATCTTCAATCCTCAATCCTCAATCCTCTATCCCCAATCCTCAATCTTCAATCCTCAATACTCAATATGCAATCCTCAATCCTCAATCCGCAAGCCACAATCCTCAATCCTCAACCCTCAATCTTCAATCCTCAATACTCAGTCTTCAATCCTCAATCCTCAATCCTCAACCCTCTATCTTCAATCCTAAATACTCAATCTGCAATCCTCAGTCCTCAATCCTCAATCCTCTATCCTCATCCTTCAATCCTCAATACCCAGTCCTCAATACTCAATCCTCAATACTCAGTCCTCAATTCTCAATGCTCAATCCTCAATCATCAATCCTCAATCCTCAATTCTCAATCCCCAATACTGAATCCTCAAACCTCAATCCTCAATCCTCAATCCTCAATACTGATTCTTCAATCCTCAATACCCAATCCTCAATCTTCAATCCTCAATCTTCAATCCTCAATTCTCAATCCTCAATCCTCAATCCTCAGACCTCAAACATCAATACTCAACCCTCAGTCCTCGTCCTCAATCCACAACCCTCAATCCTCAATCCTCAGTCCTCAATCCTCAAATCTCAATCCTCAAACCTCAATCCTCAACCGTCAGTCCCCGTCCTCAATCCTCAAACATGAATACTCAATCCTCAATCTTCAATCATCAATACTCAATCTTCAATCCTCAATCCTCAATCCTCAATCCTCAATCCTGAGTACTCAATATTCAACACACAACCCTCAACCATCAATCCTCAATACTCAACCATCAATCCTCAATCCTCAATCCTCAATCCTCAATCTTCAATCCTCAATACTCAATCTTCAATAATTAATCCTCAGTTCTCAATCCTCAGTGCTCAATCCTCAATTGTCAATCCTCAATCCCCAATCCTCAATCTTCAATCCTCAATCCTCAGTCCTCAATCCTCAATCCTCAATCTTCAATCCTCAATCCTCAATCCTCAATCCTCAATCCTCAATCCTCAATCCTCAGTCCTCAAACCTTAATCCTGAGTCCTCAATCCTGAATCCTCAATCTTCAGCCCTCAGTCCTCAACAATCAGTTGTCAATCCTCAATCCTCAATGGAATATCATCAATTCACAGATTTCAATACTCAATACTCAATCTGCAATCTTCAAATCTCTATCCACAAACATCAATTCTCATCACTCAACCCTCAACACTCAGTCTTCAATCCTCAATACTCAATCCTCAATCCTCAATCCTCATTGTTCACTCATCAATACCCAATCCTCAATTCTCAATACTCAATACTCAATCCTCAATCCTCAATCCTCAATCCTCAATCCTCAATCCTCATTCTTCAATCCTCAATACCCAATCCTCAATCTTCAATCCTCAATCCTCAATCCTCAAACATCAAACCTGAATCCTCAATACTGAATCCTCAATCTTCAGACCTCAGTCCACAACAATCAGTTGTCAATTCTTAATCCTCAATAGAATATCATCAATTCACAGTTTTCAATACTAAATACTCAATCTGCAATCTTCAAATCTCTATCCACAAACATCAATCCTCATCATTCAACCTTCAACACTCAGTCCTCAATCCTCAACCTTCAATCCTCAATCCTCAATCCTCAATCCTCGATCCTCAATCTTCAATCCTCAATACTCAATCTTCAATCCTCCATCCTCAATCCTCAATCCTCAATCGTCAGGCTTCAATCCTCAATACTCAATATTCAATCCTCAATCCTCAATCCTCATTCCTCAAACCTCAATCCTGAATCCTCAATCCTGAATCCTCAATCCTGAATCCTCAATCGTCAGAACTCAGACCTCAACAATCAGACGTCAATCCTCAATCCTCAATAGAATATCATCAATTCACAGTTTTCAATTCTCAATACTCAATCTGCAACTTTCAAATCTCAATCCACAAACATCAATTCTCATCACTCAACCCTCAACACTCAGTCCTCAATCTTCAATCCTCAATCCTCAATCCTCAATCTTCAATCCTCAATACTCAATATTCAATCCTCAATCCTCAACCCTCATTCCTCAATCCTCATTCTTCTATCCTCAATACCCAACCCTCATACTTCAATCTTCAATCTTCAATCCTCAACTCTCAATCCTCAATCCTCAGTCCTCAGTCCTCAAATAACTATCCTCAACCCTCAGCCCTCATCCTAAATACTCAATCCTCAATCTTCAATCCTCAATCCTCAATCCTCAAGCCTCAATCCTAAATCCTCACTCCTCAATCCTCAAACCTCAATCCTGAATCCTCAATCCTGAATCCTCAATCCTGAATCCTCAATCTTCAGACCTCAGACCTCAACAATCAGACGTCAAACCTCAGTCCTCAATAGAATATCATCAATTCACAGTTTTCAATTCTTAATACTCAATCTGCAACTTTCAAATCTCAATCCACAAACATCAATTCTCATCACTCAACCCTCAACACTCAGTCCTCAATCTTCAATCCTCAATCCTCAATCCTCTATCTTCAATCCTCAATACTCAATCTTCAATCCTCAATCCTCAATTCTCAATACTCAATACTCAATCCTCAATCCTCAATCCTCAATCCTCAATCCTCAATCCTCATTCTTCAATCCTCAATACCCAATCCTCAATCTTCAATCCTCAATCCTCAATCCTCAATTCTCAATCCCCAATCATCAATCCTCAGACATCAAACATCAATACCCAAACCTCAGACCTCGTCCTAAATCCACAACCCTCAATCCTCAGTCCTCAATCTTCAATCCTCAATCCTCAATCCTCAATCCTCAATCCTCAGTCCTCAATCCTCAGGCCTCAGACCTCAAACCTGAATCCTCAATCTTCAGCCCTCAGTCCTCTACAATCGGCTGTCTATCCTCAATCCTCAATAGAATATCATCAATTCACAGTTTTCATTACTGAATACTCAATCTGTTATCTTCAAATCTCTATCCACAAACATCAATTCTCATCACTCAACCCTCAACACTCAGTCCCCAATCCTCAACATTCAATCCTCAATACTCAATACTCAATCCACAATCCTCAATCTTCAATCCTCAATACTCAAACTTCAATGCTCATTCCTCAATACACAATCCTCAATTATCAATACTCAATCGTCAATCTTCAATCGTCAGACCTCAATCATCAATTCTCAATCATCAATCCTCAATCCTCAATACTCAATCCTCAATCCTCAATCCTCAATACTCAATCCTCAATCCTCAATCCTCTATCATCAATCCTCAATCCTCATTCTTCAATCCTCAATACCCAATCCTCAATCTTCAATCCTCAATCCTCAATCCTCAATCCTCAATCCTCAATCCTCAATCCTCAATCCTCAATCCTCTATCCTCAATCCTCAATCTTCAATCTTCAATCCGCAATACTCAATCTTCAATCCTCAATCCTCAATCCTCAATCTTCAATACTCATTCTTCAATCCTCAATACCCAATCCTCAATCTTTAATTCTCAATCCTCAATCCTCAATCCTCAATCCTCAATCCTCAGTCCTCAACCCTCAAACCTGAATCCTAAGTAATGAATCCTCAATCTTAAGCCCTCAGTCCTCAGCAATCTGTTGTCAACCCTCAATCCTCAATAGAATATCATCAATTCACAGTTTTCAATACTCAATACTCAATCTGCAATCTTCAAATCTCTATACACAAACATCAATTCTCATCACTCAACCCTCAACACTCAGTCTACAATCCTCAATCCTCAATCCTCAATCCTCAATCCTCATTGTTCACTCATCAACACCCAATCCTCAACCTTCAATCCTCAATCCTTAATCCTCAATCCTCAATCCTCAATATTCAACACACAACCCTCTACCATGAATCCCCAATACTCAACCATCAATCCTCAATTCTCAATACTCAGTAGAATATCCTGAATTCTCACGGTTCAATATTCAATCCACAAAACTCAATAATCAAATCTCAATCCTCAAACAACAATTCTCAACACTCATTCCTCAATACTCAGTCCTCTCTCTTCAATCCTCCATCCTCAGTCCTCAATCTTCAAGCGTCAATCCTCAATCCTCAAACCTGAATCCTCAGTAATGAATCCTCAATCTTAAGCCCTCAGTCCTCAGCAATCTGTTGTCAACCCTCAATCCTCAATAGAATATCCTCAATTCACAGTTTTCAATACTCAATCCCCATTCTTCAATCTTCAAATCTCAATCCACAAACATCAATTCTCATCACTCAACCCTCAACACTCAGTCCTCAATCTTCAGTCCTCAATCCTCAATCCTCAATCTTCAATCCTTAATACTCAATCTTCAATCCTCAATCCTCAATTCTCAGTCCTCAATACTCAATCCTCGACCCTCAATCCTCAATCCTCAATCTTCAATCATCAATATTCAATCTTCAGTCCTCAATCCTCAATCCCCAATCCTCAATCCTCAATCCTCAATGTTCAATGCGCAATACCCAATCCTCAATTTTCAATCCTCAATCCTCAACCATCAATCCTCAATCCTCAATCCTCAATCCTCAGTCCTCAAACATCAAACCTGAATCCTCAATACTGAATCCTCAATTCTCAATCCTCAATCCCCAATCCTCAATCCTGAGACCACAAACATCAATATTCAACCCCCAGTCCTCGTCCACAATCCACAAACCTCAATCCTCAATCCTCAATCCTCAATCCTCGATCTTCAATCCTCAATACTCAATCTTCAATCCTCAATCCTCAATACTCAGTCCTCAATCCTCATTCTTCAATCCCCATTCTTCAATCCTCAATACCCAATCCTCAATCTTCATTCCTCAACCCTCAATCCTCAGTTCGCAATCCTCAATCCTCAATCCTCAGACCTCAAGCATCAAAACTCATCCCTCAGTCCTCGTCCTCAATCCACAACCCTCAATCCTCAATCCTCAATGTTCATTCATCAATATTCAACCTTCAATCCTCACTCCTCAATCCTCAATTCTCAATCCTCAATCCTCAATGTTCAATCCTCAACACCCAATCCTCAATCTTCAATCCTCAGACCTCAATCCTCAATCCTCAATCCTCAGTACTGAATCCTCTGTCCTCAAACCTCAATCCTGAATCCTCAAGCTTCAGCCCTCAGTCCTCAACAATCAGTTGTCAATCCTCAATCATCAATAGAATATCATCAATTCACAGTTTTCCATACACATTACTGAGTCCGCAATCTTCAAATCTCTATCCACAAACATCAATTCTCATCACTCAACCCTCAACACTGAGTCCTCAATGTTCAATCCTCAATCGTCAATTCTCAATCTTCGATCCACAATACTGAATCTTCAATCCTCAATCCTCAATCCTCAATCCTCAATCTTCACTCCTCATTCTTCAAACCTCAATACCCAATCCTGAATCTTCAATCCTCAATCCTCAATCCTCAATTCTCAATCCTCAATCCTCAATCCTCAATCCTCAGACGACAAACATCAATATTCACCCCTCAGTCCTCGTCCACAATCCACAAACCTCAATCCTCAATCCTCAGTCTTCAATCATCAATACTCATTCCTCAATTCTCAATCCTCATTCCTCAATCCTCAATCCTCAATCCTCAATATTCAACACACAACCGTCAACCATCAATCCTCAATACTCAACCATCAATCCTCAATTCTCAGTGCTCAATAGAATATCCTGAATTTTCATGGTTCAATACTCAATCCACAAAATTCAATAATCAAATCTCAAACCTCAAACATCAATTCTAAACACTCAATCCTCAATACTCAGTCCTCTCTCTTCAATCCTCCATCCCCAATCCTCAATCCTCAAGCGTCAACCCTCAATCCTCACTCTTCAATCCTCAATCCTCAGTCCTCAAACCTCAATTCTGAATCCTCAATCCTGAATCCTCAATCTTCAGCCCTCAGTCATCAACAATCAGTTGTCATTCCTCAGTCCTCGATAGAATATCCTCAGTTCACAGCTTTCAATACTCAATACTCAATCTGCAATCGTCCAACCTGTATCCACAAACATCAATTTTCATCACTCAACCCTCAGCACTCAGTCCTCGATATTCAATCCTCAATCCTCAATTCTCAATCCTCAATCCTCAATGCTCAATCCTCAATCCTCAATCCTCAACCCTCAACCTTCAATCCTCAATACTCAATCTGCAATCCTCAATCCTCAATCCCCAATCATCAAACCTCAATACTCAATCTTCAATCCTCAATCCTCATTCCTCAATCCTCAATCCTCAATCCTCAGTCATAAATACTCAATCTTCAACCCTCAATCCTCATTCTTCAAACCTCAATCCTCAACGCTCAGTCCTCATCCTCAATTCTCAATTCTCAATTCTCAATACTCAGTCCTCTCTCTTCAATCCTCCATCCCCAATCCTCAATCCTCAAGCGTCAACCCTCAATCCTCACTCTTCAATCCTCAATCCTCAGTCCTCAAACCTCAATTCTGAATCCTCAATCCTGAATCCTCAATCTTCAGCCCTCAGTCATCAACAATCAGTTGTCATTCCTCAGTCCTCGATAGAATATCCTCAGTTCACAGCTTTCAATACTCAATACTCAATCTGCAATCGTCCAACCTGTATCCACAAACATCAATTTTCATCACTCAACCCTCAGCACTCAGTCCTCGATATTCAATCCTCAATCCTCAATCCTCAATCCTCAACCCTCAACCTTCAATCCTCAATACTCAATCTGCAATCCTCAATCCTCAATCCCCAATCATCAAACCTCAATACTCAATCTTCAATCCTCAATCCTCATTCCTCAATCCTCAATCCTCAATCCTCAGTCATAAATACTCAATCTTCAACCCTCAATCCTCATTCTTCAAACCTCAATCCTCAACGCTCAGTCCTCATCCTCAATTCTCAATTCTCAATTCTCAATACTCAATCCTCAATCTTCACTCCTCGATAATCAATCTCCAATCCTAAATCGTCAATCCCCAACCTTCAATCCTTAATCCTCAATCTTCTATTCTCAATGCTCAATCCTCAATCCTCAATCCTCAGTCCTCAATCCTCAATCCTCAATAATCCAACCTCAATCCTCAACCGTCAGTCCTCGTCCTCAATCCTCAAACCTCAATCCTCAATCCTCAATCTTCAATCCTCAATCCTCAATCCTGAATCCCCAATCCTCAATTTTCAATCCACAATACGCAATCTTCAATCCTCAATGCTCAATCCTCAATCCTCAATCCTCAATACTCAATCCACAATCCTCAATCCTCAAACCTCAATCCTGAATCGTCAGTCCTCGTCCTCAATCCTCAACACTCAATCCTCAATCCTCAATCTTCAATCATCAATACACAATCTTCAATCCTCAATCCTCAATACTCAATCCTCAATCCACATTCTTCAATCCTCATTCTTCAATCCTCAATGCCCAATCCTCAATCTTCAATCCTGCATCCTCAATCCTCATTTCGCAATCCACAATCCTCAATCCTCAGATCTCAGGCATCAATACTCAACCCTCAGTCCTCGTCCTCAACCTACAACACTCAATCCTCAATCCTCAATCTTCATTCATCAATATTCAACCTTCAATCCTTAATCCTCATTCCTCAATCCTCAATCATCAATCCTCAATGTTCAGTCCTCAACTCCCTATCCTCAATCCTCTATCTTCAATCATCAATACTCAACCTTCAATCCTCAATCCTCAATCTTCAATCCTCAATCCTCAATTCTCACTCCTCAATCTTCAATCCTCAAACTTGAGTACTCAATACTCAATGTGCAATCCTCAGTCCTCCGTCCTCAAACCTCAATTCTGAATCCTCAATACTCAATCTTCAATCCTCAATCCTCAGTCCTCAATATTCAACCATCAATCCTCAATTCTCAATACTCAATCTTCAATCATCAATACTCAATCTTCAATCCTGAATCCTCAATCCTCAACCCTCAGACCTCATCGTCAATCCTCAATTCTCAATCCTCAATCCTCAAACTTGAGTACTCAATACTCAATGTGCAATCCTCAGTCCTCAGTCCTCAAACCTCAATTCTGAATCCTCAATACTCAATCTTCAATCCTCAATCCTCAGTCCTCAATATTCAACCATCAATCCTCAATTCTCAATACTCAATAGAAAATCCTGAATTCTCAGGATTTTATAATCAAACTTCAATCCTCAACCCTCAGCCCTCATCCTCCATCATCAATCCTCAATCCGCAATCCCCAATCATCAAACCTCAATACTCAATCTTCAATCCTCAATCCTCATTCCTCAATCCTCAATCCTCAATCCTCAGTCATAAATACTCAATCTTCAACCCTCAATCCTCATTCCTCAAACCTCAATCCTCAACCCTCAGTACTCATCCTCAATTCTCAATTCTCAATTCTCAATCCTCAATCCTCAATCCTCAATCTTCACTCCTCAATAATCAATCTCCAATCCTAAATCGTCAATCCCCAACCTTCAATCCTTAATCCTCAATCTTCAATTCTCAATGCTCAATCCTCAATCCTCAATCCTCAAACCTCAATCCTCAATCCTCAATCTTCAATCCTCAATCCTCAATCCTGAATCCCCAATCCTCAATTTTCAATCCTCAATACGCAATCTTCAATCCTCAATGCTCAATCCTCAATCCTCAATCCTCAGTCCTCAATCCACAATCCTCAATCCTCAAACCTCAATCCTCAATCGTCAGTCCTCGTCCTCAATCCTCAACACTCAATCCTCAATCCTCAATCTTCAATCATCAATACTCAGTCTTCAATCCTCAATCATCAATCTTCAATCATCAATCCTCAATTCTCACTCTCCAATACTCAATCCTCAATCGTCAATCCTCAATCCTCAACCCTCAGCCTTCAATCCTCAATACTCAATCTGCAATCCTCAATCCTCAATCCTCAATACTCAATCCTCAATCCACACTCATCAATCCTCATTCTTCAATCCTCAATACCCAATCCTCAATCTTCAATCCTCAATCCTCAATCCACAGTTCGCAATCCTCAATCCTCAATCCTCAGATCTCAGGCATCAATACTCAACCCTCAGTCCTCGTCCTCAATCCACAACCCTCAATACTCAATCCTCAATCTTTATTAATCAATATTCAACCTTCAATCCTCAATCCTCATTCCTCAATCCTCAATCCTCAATCCTCAATGATCAATCCTCAACACCCAATCCTCAATCTTCAATCCTCAATCCTCAGTCCTCAATCCTCAATCCTCAATCCTCAATCCTCTGTCCTCAAACCTTAATCCTGAATCCTCAATTCTGAATCCTCAAGCTTCACCCCTCAGTCCTCAACAATCAGTTGTCAATCCTCAATCCTCAATAGAATATCATCAATTCACAGTTTTCAATACTCAATACTCAATCTGCAATCTTCAAACCTCTATCCACAAACATCAATTCTCATGACTCAACCCTCAACACTCCGTCCCCAATCCTCAATCTTCAATCCTCAATCCTCAATCCTCAATCCCCAATCCTCAATTTTCAATCCTCAATACGCAATCTTCAATCCTGAATGCTCAATCCTCAATCCTCAATCCTCAGTCCTCAATCCACAATCCTCAATCCTCAAACATCAATCCTCAATCGTCAGTCCTCGTCCTCAACAATCAGTTGTCATTCCTCAGTCCTCGATAGAATATCCTCAGTTCACAGCTTTCAATACTCAATACTCAATCTGCAATCGTCCAAACTGTATCAACAAACATCAATTTTCATCACTCAACCCTCAGCACTCAGTCCTCGATATTCAATCCTCAATCCTCAATTCTCAATCCTCAATCCTCAATGCTCAATCCTCAATCCTCAATCCTCAACCCTCAACCTTCAATCCTCAATACTCAATCTGCAATCCTCAATCCTCAATCCTCAATCCTCAATCCTCAATCCTCAATCTTCAATCCTCAATCCTCAATCCTCAATCCTCAATCCTCAGTCTTTAATCCTCAATAATCAATCTTCAATCCTCAATCCTCAGTCCTCAATCCTCAATCCTCAATCTTCAATCCTCAATACTCAATCTTCAATCCTCAATCCTCAATCCTGAATCGCCAATCCTCAAATTTCAATCCTCAATACGCAATCTTCAATCCTCAGTGCTCAATCCTCAATCCTCAATCCTCAGTCCTCAATCCACAATCCTCAATCCTCAAACCTCAATCCTCAGTCGTCAGTCCTCGTCCTCAATCCTCAACACTCAATCCTCAATCCTCAATCTTCAATCATCAATACTCAGTCTTCAATCCTCAATCATCAATCTTCAATCCTCAATCCTCAATTCTCACTCTCCAATACTCAATCCTCAATCGTCAATCCTCAATCCTCAACCCTCAACCTTCAATCCTCAATACTCAATCTGCAATCCTCAATCCTCAATCCTCAATCCTCAATCCTCAGTCCTCAATCTTCAATCCTCAATCCTCAATCCTCAATCCTCAATCCTCAATCTTCAATCCTCAATACTCAATCATCAGTCCTCAATCCTCAATCCTCAATCCTCAATGCTCAATCCTCAATCCTCAATCCTCAACCCTCAACCTTCAGTCCTCAATACTCAATCTGCAATCCTCAATCCTCAATCCTGAATCCTCAATCCTCAATCCTCAATCTTCAATCCACAATCCTCAATCCTCAATCCTCGATCCTCAATCTTTAATCCTCAACACTCAATCTTCAATCCTCAATCCTCAGTCCTCAATCCTCTATCCCCAATCTTCAATCCTCAATACTCAATCTTCAATCCTCAATCCTCAATACTCAATCCTCAATCCACACTCTTCAATCCTCATTCTTCAATCCTCAATACCCAATCCTCAATCTTCAATCCTCAATCCTCAATCCACAGTTCGCAATCCTCAATCCTCAATCCTCAGATCTCAGGCATCAATACTCAACCCTCAGTCCTCGTCCTCAATCCACAACCCTCAATCCTCAATCCTCAATCTTCATTCATCAATATTCAACCTTCAATCCTCAATCCTCATTCCTCAATCCTCAATCCTCAATGATCAATCCTCAACACCCAATCCTCAATCTTCAATCCTCAATCCTCAGTCCTCAATCCTCAATCCTCAATCCTCAATCCTCTGTCCTCAAACCTCAATCCTGAATCCTCAATTCTGAATCCTCAAGCTTCAGCCCTCAGTCCTCAACAATCAGTTGTCAATCCTCAATCCTCAATAGAATATCATCAATTCAGAGTTTTCAATACTCAATACTCAATCTGCAATCTTCAAACCTCTATCCACAAACATCAATTCTCATCACTCAACCCTCAACACTCCGTCCCCAATCCTCAATCTTCAATCCTCAATCCTCAATCCTCAATCCCCAATCCTCAATTTTCTATCCTCAATACGCAATCTTCAATCCTCAATGCTCAATCCTCAATCCTCAATCCTCAGTCCTCAATCCACAATCCTCAATCCTCAAACATCAATCCTCAATCGTCAGTCCTCGTCCTCAACAATCAGTTGTCATTCCTCAGTCCTCGATAGAATGTCCTCAGTTCGCAGCTTTCAATACTCAATACTCAATCTGCAATCGTCCAAACTGTATCCACAAACATCAATTTTCATCACTCAACCCTCAGCACTCAGTCCTCGATATTCAATCCTCAATCCTCAATTCTCAATCCTCAATCCTCAATGCTCAATCCTCAATCCTCAATCCTCAACCCTCAACCTTCAATCCTCAATACTCAATCTGCAATCCTCAATCCTCAATCCTCAAACCTCAATCCTCAATCCTCGATCTTCAATCCTCAATCCTCAATCCTCAATTCTCAATCCTCAGTCTTTAATCCTCAATAATCAATCTTCAATCCTCAATCCTCAGTCCTCAATCCTCAATCCTCAATCTTCAATCCTCAATACTCAATCTTCAATCCTCAATCCTCAATACTCAATCCTCAATCCACATTCTTCAATCCTCATTCTTCAATCCTCAATGCCCAATCCTCAATCTTCAATCCTGCATCCTCAATCCTCAGTTCGCAATCCACAATCCTCAATCCTCAGATCTCAGGCATCAATTTCTCAACCCTCAGTCCTCGTCCTCAACCAACAACCCTCAATCCTCAATCCTCAATCTTCATTCATCAATATTCAACCTTCAATCCTCAATCCTCATTCGTCAATCCTCAATCCTCAATCCTCAATGTTCAGTCCTCAACTCCCAATCCTCAATCCTCTATATTCAATCATCAATACTCAACCTTCAATCATCAATCCTCAATCTTCAATCCTCAATCCTCAATTCTCACTCCTCAATCTTCAATCCTCAATCCTCAATTCTCACTCCTCAATACTCAATCCTCAATCGTCAATCATCAATCACCAAACCTCAATCTTCAAACCTCAATCCTCAATCCTCAATCCTCAATCCTCAATCTTCAATCCTCAATACTCAATCTTCAATCCTCAATCCTCAATCCTCAATCCTCAATCCTCAATGCTCAATCCTCAATCTTCAATCCTCAATACTCAATCTTCAATCCTCAATCCTCAATCCTCAATCCTCAATCCTCAATGCTCAATTCTCAATCCTCAAACCTCAATCCTCAATCCTCAATGCTCAATCCTCAATCCTCAATCTTCAATCATCAATACTCAATCTTCAATCCTCAATCCTCAATCCTCAACCCTCAGACCTCATCGTCAATCCTCAATTCTCAATCCTCAATCCTCAATCTTGAGTCCTCAATACTCAATGTGCAGTCCTCAGTCCTCAGTCCTCAAACCTCAATTCTGAATCCTCAATACTCAATCTTCAATCCCCAATCCTCAGTCCTCAATACTCAACCATCAATGCTCAATTTTCAATACTCAATAGAATATCCTGAATTCTCTGGATTCTATAATCAAACCTCAATCCTCAACCCTCAGCCCTCATCCTCCATCATCAATACTCAATCCTCAATCCCCAATCATCAAACCTCAATACTCAATCTTCAATCCTCAATCCTCATTCCTCAATCCTCAATCCTCAATCCTCAGTCATAAATACTCAATCTTCAACCCTCAATCCTCATTCCTAAAACCTCAATCCTCAACCCTCAGTCCTCATCCTCAATTCTCAATTCTCAATTCTCAATCCTCAATCCTCAATCCTCAATCTTCACTCCTCAATAATCAATCACCAACCCTAAATCGTCAATCGCCAACCTTCAATCCTTAATCCTCAATCTTCAATTCTCAGTGCTCAATACTCAACCCTCAATCCTCAGTCCTCAATCCTCAATCCTCAATAATCCAACCTCAATCCTCAACCGTCAGTCCTCGTCCTCAATCCTCAAACCTCAATCCTCAATCCTCAATCTTTAATCCTCAATCCTCAATCCTGAATCCCCAATCCTCAATTTTCAATCCTCAATACGCAATCTTCAATCCTCAATGCTCAATCCTCAATCCTCAATCCTCAGTACTCAATCCACAATTCTCAATCCTCAAGCCTCAATCCTCAATCGTAAGTCCTCGTCCTCAATCCTCAACACTCAATCCTCAATCCTCAATCTTCAATCATCAATACACAATCTTCAATCCTCAATCCTCGATACTCAAACCTCAATCCACATTCTTCAATCCTCATTCTTCAATCCTCAATGCCCAATCCTCAATCTTCAATCCTGCATCCTCAATCCTCAGTTCGCAATCCACAATCCTCAATCCTCAGATCTCAGGCATCAATACTCAACCCTCAGTCCTCGTCCTCAACCTACAACCCTCAATCCTCAATCCTCAATACTCAATAGAATATCCTGAATTCTCAGGATTCTATAATCAAACCTCAATCCTCGACCCTCAGCCCTCATCCTCCATCATCAATCCTCAATCCTCAATCCCCAATCATCAAACCTCAATACTCAATCTTCAATCCTCAATCCTCATTCCTCAATCCTCAATCCTCAATCCTCTGTCATAAATACTCAATCTTCAACCCTCAATCCTCATTCCTCAAACCTCAATCCTCAACCCTCAGTCCTCATCCTCAATTCTCAATTCTCAATTCCCAACCCTCAACTCTCAATCCTCAATCTTCACTCCTCAATAATCAATCTCCAATCCTAAATCGTCAATCCCCAACCTTCAATCCTTAATCCTCAATCTTCAATTCTCAGTGCTCAATACTCAACCCTCAATCCTCAGTCCTCAATCCTCAATCCTCAATAATCCAACCTCAATCCTCAACCGTCAGTCCTCGTCCTCAATCCTCAAACCTCAATCCTCAATCCTCAATCTTTAATCCTCAATCCTCAATCCTGAATCCCCAATCCTCAATTTTCAATCCTCAATACGCAATCTTCAATCCTCAATGCTCAATCCTCAATCCTCAATCCTCAGTACTCAATCCACAATTCTCAATCCTCAAGCCTCAATCCTCAATCGTAAGTCCTCGTCCTCAATCCTCAACACTCAATCCTCAATCCTCAATCTTCAATCATCAATACACAATCTTCAATCCTCAATCCTCGATACTCAAACCTCAATCCACATTCTTCAATCCTCATTCTTCAATCCTCAATGCCCAATCCTCAATCTTCAATCCTGCATCCTCAATCCTCAGTTCGCAATCCACAATCCTCAATCCTCAGATCTCAGGCATCAATACTCAACCCTCAGTCCTCGTCCTCAACCTACAACCCTCAATCCTCAATCCTCAATACTCAATAGAATATCCTGAATTCTCAGGATTCTATAATCAAACCTCAATCCTCGACCCTCAGCCCTCATCCTCCATCATCAATCCTCAATCCTCAATCCCCAATCATCAAACCTCAATACTCAATCTTCAATCCTCAATCCTCATTCCTCAATCCTCAATCCTCAATCCTCTGTCATAAATACTCAATCTTCAACCCTCAATCCTCATTCCTCAAACCTCAATCCTCAACCCTCAGTCCTCATCCTCAATTCTCAATTCTCAATTCCCAACCCTCAACTCTCAATCCTCAATCTTCACTCCTCAATAATCAATCTCCAATCCTAAATCGTCAATCCCCAACCTTCAATCCTTAATCCTCAATCTTCAATTCTTAATGCTCAATCCTCAATCCTCAATCCTCAGTCCTCAATCCTCAATCCTCAATAATCCAACCTCAATCATCAACCGTCAGTCCTCGTCCTCAATCCTCAAACCTCAATCCTCAATCCTCAATCTTCAACCCTCAATCCTCAATCCTGAATCCCCAATCCTCAATTTTCAATCCTCAATACGCAATCTTCAATCCTCAATGCTCAATCCTCAATCCTCAATCCTCAGTACTCAATCCACAATCCTCAATCCTCAAACCTCAATCCTCAATCGTCAGTCCTCGTCCTCAATCCTCAACACTCAATCCTCAATCCTCAATCTTCAATCATCAATACTCAGTCTTCAATACTCAATCATCAACCTTCAATCCTCAATCCTCAATTCTCACTCTCCAACACTCAATCCTCAATCGTCAATCCTCAATCCTCAATCCTCAATCCTCAATCTTCAATCCTCAATACTCAATCTTCAGTCCTCAATCCTCAATCCTCAATCCTCAATTTTCAATCCTCAATACGCAATCTTCAATCCTCAATGCTCAATCCTCAATCCTTAATCCTCAGTCCTCAATCCACAATCCTCAATCCTCAAACCTCAATCCTCAATCGTCAGTCCTCGTCCTCAATCCTCAACACTCAATCCTCAATCCTCAACCTTCAATCATCAATACTCAGTCTTCAATCCTCAATCATCAATCTTCAATCCTCAATCCTCAATTCTCACTCTCCAATACTCAATCCTCAATCGTCAACCCTCAATCCTCAACCCTCAACCTTCAATCCTCAATACGCAATCTTCAATCCTCAATGCTCAATCCTCACTCCTCAATACTCAATCCTCAATCGTCAATCATCAATCCCCAAACCCGAATCTTCAAACCTCAATCCTCAATCCTCAATCCTCAATCCTCAATCTTCAATCCTCAATACTCAATCTTCAATCCTCAATCCTCAATCCTCAAACCTCAATCCTCAATCGTCAGTCCTCGTCCTCAATCCTCAACACTCAATCCTCAATGCTCAATTCTCAATCCTCAATCTTCAATCATCAATACTCAATCTTCAATCCTCAATCCTCAATCCTCAACCCTCAGACCTCATCGTCAATCCTCAATTCTCAATCCTCAATCCCCAATCTTGAGTCCTCAATACTCAATGTGCAATCCTCAGTCCTCAGTCCTCAAACCTCAATTCTGAATCCTCAATACTCAATCTTCAATCCTCAATCCTCAGTCCTCAATACTCAACCATCAATCCTCAATTCTCAATACTCAATAGAATATCCTGAATTCTCAGGATTCTATAATCAAACCTCAATCCTCAACCCTCAGCCCTCATCCTCCATCATCAATCCTCAATCCTCAATCCCCAATCATCAAACCTCAATACTCAATCTTCAATCCTCAATCCTCATTCCTCAATCCTCAATCCTCAATCCTCAGTCATAAATACTCAATCTTCAACCCTCAATCCTCATTCCTCAAACCTCAATCCTCAACCCTCAGTCCTCATCCTCAATTCTCAATACTCAATTCTCAACCCTCAACCCTCAATCCTCAATCTTCACTCCTCAATAATCAATCTCCAATCCTAAATCGTCAATCCACAACCTTCAATCCTTAATCCTCAATCTTCAATTCTCAATGCTCAATCCTCAATCCTCAATGCTCAGTCCTCAATCCACAATCCTCAATCCTCAAACCTCAATCCTCAATCGTCAGTCCTCGTCCTCAATCCTCAACACTCAATCCTCAATCCTCAGTCCTAAATCCTCAATCCTCAATCCTCAAACCTCAATCCTCAACCGTCAGTCCCCGTCCTCAATCCTCAATCCTCAACCTTCAATCATCAATACTCCATCTTCAATCCTCAATTATCAATCCTCAATCTTCAATCCTCAATACTCAATCTTCAATAGTCAATCCTCAATACTCAATCCTCAATACTCAATCCTCAATCGTCAATACTCAATCCTCAATCCTCAATCTTCAATCCTCAATCCTCAATCCTCAATCCTCAATCCTCAGTCTTCAATCCTCAATACTCAATCTTCATTCCTCAATCCTCAATCCTCAATCCTCAATCCTCAATCCTCGATCCTCATTCCTCAATCCTCAATCCTCAATCTTCAATCCTCAATACTCAGTATTCAATACTCAATCCTCAATCCTCAATCCTCAATCCTCATTCTTCAATCCTCAATACCCAATCCACAATCTTCAATCCTCAATCCTCAATCCTCAATCTTCAATCCTCAATCCTCAATCCTCAATTCTCAATCCTCAATCCTCAATCCTCAATCCTCAATCCTCAATCCTCAATCTTCAATCCTCAATACTCAAACTGCAATCCTCAATCCTCAGTCCTCACTCCTCAATCCTCATTCTTCAATCCTCAATACCGAATCCTCAATCTTCAATCCTCAATCCTCAATCCTCAATTCTCAATCCTCAATCCTCAATCCTCAGACTTCAAACACCAATACTCAACCCTCAGTCCTCGTCCTCAATCCACAACCCTCAATCCTCAATCCTCAATCCTCAATCCTCAATCCTCAACCCTCAATCCCCAATGCTCAATCCTCAATACCCAATCCTCAGTCTTCAATCCTCAATTCTCAATCCTCAATCGTCAATCTTCGATCCTCAATACTCAATCTTCAATCCTCAATCCACAATCCTCAATCCTCAATCCTCAATCCTCAACCCTCAATATTCAATCCTCAATACTCAATCTGCAATCCTCTATCCTCAATCCTCAATCCTCAATCCTCATTCTTCAATCCTCAGTGCCCAGTCCTCAATCTTGAATCCTCAATCCTCAATCCTCGATTCTCATTCCTCAATCCTCAATCGTCAATCCTCAATCCTCAATCCTCAACCCTCAATCCTCAATGTTGAGTCCTCAATACCCAATCCTCAACCCTCAATCCTCAATGTCGAATCCTCAATACCCAATCCTCAATCCTCAATCCTCAATCTTCAATCCTTAATACTCAATCTTCATTCCTCAATCCTCAATCCTCAATCCTCAATCCTCAATCCTCGATCCTCAATCCTCAATCCTCAATCTTCAATCTTCAATCCTCAATACTCAGTATTCAATACTCAATCCTCAATCCTCAATCCTCAATCCTCAATCCTCATTCTTCAATCCTCAATACCCAATCCACAATCTTCAATCCTCAATCCTCAACCCTCAATTCTCAATACTCAATCCTCAATCCTCAGACCTCAAACAGCAATACTCAACCCTCAGTCCTCGTCCTCAATCCACAAGCATCAATACCCAATCCTCAATCTTCAATCATCAATATTCAATCTTGAGTCCTCAATCCTCAATCCTCAATCCTCAATCCTCAATCTTCAATCCTCAATACTCAATCTTCATTCCTCAATGCTCAATCCTCAATCCTCAGTTCTCAAGCCTCAATCCTCAATCCTCAATCCTCAATCCTCAATCTTCAATCCTCAATCCTCAATCCTCAATTCTCAATCCTCAATCCTCAATCCTCAATCCTCAATCCTCAACCCTCAATCTTCAATCCTCAATACTCAATCTGCAATCCTCTATCCTCAATCCTCAATCCTCAATCCTCATTCTTCAATCCTCAGTGCCCAGTCCTCAATCTTGAATCCTCAATTCTCAATCCTCGATTCTCATTCCTCAATCCTCAATTATCAATCCTCAATCCTCAATCCTCAACCCTCAATCCTCAATGTTGAATCCTCAATACCCAATCCTCAACCCTCAATCCTCAATGTCGAATCCTCAATACCCAATCCTCATTCCTCAATCCTCAATCTTCAATCCTCAATACTCAATCTTCATTCCTCAATCCTCAATCCTCAATCCTCAATCCTCAATCCTCGATCCTCAATCCTCAATCCTCAATCTTCAATCTTCAATCCTCAATACTCAGTATTCAATACTCAATCCTCAATCCTCAATCCTCAATCCTCATTCTGCAATCCTCAATACCCAATCCACAATCTTCAATCCTCAATCCTCAACCCTCAATTCTCAATACTCAATCCTCAATCCTCAGACCTCAAACAGCAATACTCAACCCTGAGTCCTCGTCCTCAATCCACAAGCATCAATACCCAATCCTCAATCTTCCATCATCAATATTCAATCTTGAGTCCTCAATCCTCAATCCTCAATACTCAATCCTCAATCTTCAATCCTCAATACTCAATCTTCATTCCTCAATCCTCAATCCTCAATCCTCAGTTCTCAAGCCTCAATCCTCAATCCTCAATCCTCAATCCTCAATCTTCAATCCTCAATCCTCAATCCTCAATTCTCAATCCTCAATCCTCAATCCTCAATCCTCAATCCTCAATCCTCAATCTTCAATCCTCAATCCTCAATCCTCAATCCTCAATACTCAATCTTCAATCCTCAATCCTCAATAGAATATCCTCAATTCACAGGCTTCAATACTCAATACTCAACCTGCAATCTTCAAATCTCTATCCACAAACATGAATTCTCATCACTCAACCCTCAACACTCAGTCCCCAATCCTCAATCCTCAATCCTCAATTCTCAATCCTCAATCGTCAGTCCTCAATCCCCAATACTCAATCTTCAATCCTCAATCCTCAATCCTCAATCCTCAATCCTCAATCTTCAATCCTCAATACTCAATCTTCAACCCTCAATCCTCAACCCTCAATCCTCAATCCTCAATCCTCAATCCTCAATCTTCAATCTTCAATACTCAGACTGCAATCCACAATCCTCAGTCCTCACTCCTCAATCCTTATTCTTCAATCCTCAATACCGAATCCTCAATCTTCAATCCTCAATCCTCAATCCTCAATTCTCAATCATCAATCCCCAATCCTCAGACTTCAAACACCAATACTCAACCCTCAGTCCTCGTCCTCAATCCACAACCCTCAATCCTCAATCCTCAATCTTCAATCATTAATATTCAATCTTCAATCATTAATATTCAATCTTCAATCCTCAATCCTCAATCCTCAATCCTCAACCCTCAATCCCCAATGCTCAATCCTCAATACCCAATCCTCAGTCTTCAATCCTCAATTCTCAATCCTCAATCGTCAATCTTCGATCCTCAATACTCAATCTTCAATCCTCAATCCACAATCCTCAATCCTCAATCCTCAATCCTCAACCCTCAATATTCAATCCTCAATACTCAATCTGCAATCCTCTATCCTCAATCCTCAATCCTCAATCCTCATTCTTCAATCCTCAGTGCCCAGTCCTCAATCTTGAATCCTCAATCCTCAATCCTCGATTCTCATTCCTCAATCCTCAATCGTCAATCCTCAATCCTCAATCCTCAACCCTCAATCCTCAATGTTGAGTCCTCAATACCCAATCCTCAACCCTCAATCCTCAATGTCGAATCCTCAATACCCAATCCTCAATCCTCAATCCTCAATCTTCAATCCTTAATACTCAATCTTCATTCCTCAATCCTCAATCCTCAATCCTCAATCCTCAATCCTCGATCCTCAATCCTCAATCCTCAATCTTCAATCTTCAATCCTCAATACTCAGTATTCAATACTCAATCCTCAATCCTCAATCCTCAATCCTCAATCCTCATTCTTCAATCCTCAATACCCAATCCACAATCTTCAATCCTCAATCCTCAACCCTCAATTCTCAATACTCAATCCTCAATCCTCAGACCTCAAACAGCAATACTCAACCCTCAGTCCTCGTCCTCAATCCACAAGCATCAATACCCAATCCTCAATCTTCAATCATCAATATTCAATCTTGAGTCCTCAATCCTCAATCCTCAATCCTCAATCCTCAATCTTCAATCCTCAATACTCAATCTTCATTCCTCAATGCTCAATCCTCAATCCTCAGTTCTCAAGCCTCAATCCTCAATCCTCAATCCTCAATCCTCAATCTTCAATCCTCAATCCTCAATCCTCAATTCTCAATCCTCAATCCTCAATCCTCAATCCTCAATCCTCAATCCTCAATCTTCAATCCTCAATACTCAAACTGCAATCCTCAATCCTCAGTCCTCACTCCTCAATCCTCATTCTTCAATCCTCAATACCAAATCCTCAATCTTCAATCCTCAATCCTCAAACCTCAATTCTCAATCCTCAATCCTCAATCCTCAGACTTCAAACACCAATACTCAACCCTCAGTCCTCGTCCTCAATCCACAACCCTCAATCCTCAATCCTCAATCCTCAATCCTCAATCCTCAACCCTCAATCGCCAATGCTAAATCCTCAATACCCAGTCCTCAGTCTTCAATCCTCAATCCTCAATCCTCAATCCTCAATCCTCAATCCTCAATCCTCAATCCTCAATCCTCAATACTCAATCTTCAATCCTCAATCCTCAATAGAATATCCTCAATTCACAGGCTTCAATACTCAATACTCAACCTGCAATCTTCAAATCTCTATCCACAAACATGAATTCTCATCACTCAACCCTCAACACTCAGTCCCCAATCCTCAATCCTCAATCCTCAATTCTCAATCCTCAATCGTCGATCCTCAATCCCCAATACTCAATCTTCAATCCTCAATCCTCAATCCTCAATCCTCAATCCTCAATCTTCAATCCTCAATACTCAATCTTCAACCCTCAATCCTCAACCCTCAATCCTCAATCCTCAATCCTCAATCCTCAATCTTCAATCTTCAATACTCAAACTGCAATCCTCAATCCTCAGTCCTCACTCCTCAATCCTCATTCTTCAATCCTCAATACCGAATCCTCAATCTTCAATCCTCAATCCTCAATCCTCAATTCTCAATCATCAATCCCCAATCCTCAGACTTCAAACAC
Organism: Calliopsis andreniformis; assembly: GCF_051401765.1. Classification (NCBI taxonomy): domain Eukaryota; kingdom Metazoa; phylum Arthropoda; class Insecta; order Hymenoptera; family Andrenidae; genus Calliopsis; species Calliopsis andreniformis. Next base: position 1,439,309 of record NW_027480525.1, on the reverse strand, counting down.
CAATACTCAACCCTCAGTCCTCGTCCTCAATCCACAACCCTCAATCCTCAATCCTCAATCTTCAATCATTAATATTCAATCTTCAATCATTAATATTCAATCTTCAATCCTCAATCCTCAATCCTCAATCCTCAACCCTCAATCCCCAATGCTCAATCCTCAATACCCAATCCTCAGTCTTCAATCCTCAATTCTCAATCCTCAATCGTCAATCTTCGATCCTCAATACTCAATCTTCAATCCTCAATCCACAATCCTCAATCCTCAATCCTCAATCCTCAATCTTCAATGCTCAATACTCAAACTGCAATCCTCAATCCTCAGTCCTCACTCCTCAACCCTCATTCTTCAGTCCTCAATACCGAATCCTCAATCTTCAGCCCTCAATCCTCAATCCTCAATTCTCAATACTCAATCCTCAATCCTCAGACTTCAAACACCAATACTCAACCCTCTGTCCTCGTCCTCAATCCACAACCCCCAATCCTCAGTCCTCAATCTTCAATCGTTAATATTCAATCTTCAATCCTCAATCCTCAATCCTCAATCCTCAAGCCTCAATCCCCAATGCTCAATCCTCAATACCCAATCCTCAGCCTTCAATCCTCAATCCTCAATCCTCAATCCTCAATCCTCAATTCTCAGTCCTCAATCCTCAATCTCCAATCCTCAATACTCAATCTTCAATCTTCAGTCCTCAATCCTCAATCCACAATCTTCAATCCTCAATACTGAATCTTCAATCGTCAATCTTCAATCCTCAATGTTCCATCCGCAATACCCAATCCTCAATCTTCAAAACTCAATCCTCAATCCTCAATCCTCAATCCTCAATCTTCAATCCTCAATACTCATCCTTCAATCCTCAATCCTCAATCCTCAATCCTCAATCCACATTCTTCAATCCTCAACACCCAATCCTCAATCTTCAATCCTCAATCCTCAGTCCTCAATCCTCAATCCTCAATCCTCAATCCTCAGACTTCAAACACCAATACTCAACCCTCAGTCCTCGTGCTCAATCCACAACCCTCAATCCTCAATCCTCAATCTTCAATCATTAATATTCAATCTTCAATCCTCAATCCTCAATCCTCAATCCTCAACCCTCAATCCCCAATGCTCAATCCTCAATACCCAATCCTCAGTCGTCAATCCTCAATCCTCAATCCTCAATCCTCAATCCTCAATCTTCAATCCTCAATACTCAATCTTCAATCCTCAGTCCTCAATCCTCGGTCCTTAATCCTCAATCGCCAATCTCCAATCCTGAATACTCAATCTTCAATCCTCAATACTCAATCTTCAATCCTCAATCCTCAGTCCTCAAGCCTCAATTCTGAATCCTCAAATCCCAATTCTGAATCTTCAATCCTGAACCCTCAATCTTCAGCTCTCAGTCCTCAACAATCAGTTGTCAATCCTCACTCCTCAATAGAATATACTCAATTCACAGTTTTCAATACACAATACTCAACCTGCAATCTTCGAATCTCTATCCACAAACATCAATTCTCATCACTCAACCCTCAACACTCAGTCCTCAATGTTCAATCCTCAATCCCCAATTCTCAATCTTCAATCCTCAATACTGAACCTTCAATCCTCAATCCTCAATCCTCAGTCCTCAATCCTCAATCCTCAATCTTCAATCCTCAGTCCCGAATCCTCAATCTTCAACCCTCAATCCTCAATCCTCAATCCTCGATCCTCAGTCCTCAATCCTCAATCCTCAATCCTCAATGTTCAATCCGCAATACCCAATCCTCAATCTTCAATCCTCAATCCTCAATCCTCAATCCTCAATCCTCAATCCTCAATCCTCAATCCTCGATCCTCAATCCTCAATCCTCAATCCTCAATCTTCAATCCTCAATACTCAGTATTCAATACTCAATCCTCAATCCTCAATCCTCAATCCTCATTCTTCAATCCTCAATACCCAATCCACAATCTTCAATCCTCAGTCCTCAACCCTCAATTCTCAATACTCAATCCTCAATCCTCAGACCTCAAACAGCAATACTCAACCCTCAGTCCTCGTCCTCAATCCACAAGCATCAATACCCAATCCTCAATCTGCAATCATCAATATTCAATTTTGAGTCCTCAATCCTCAATCCTCAATCCTCAATCCTCAATCTTCAATCCTCAATACTCAATCTTCATTCCTCAATCCTCAATCCTCAATCCTCAGTTCTCAAGCCTCAATCCTCAATCCTCAATCCTCAATCCTCAATCTTCAATCCTCAATCCTCAATCCTCAATCCTCAATTCTCAATCCTCAATCCTCAATCCTCAATCCTCAATCCTCAATCCTCAATCTTCAATCCTCAATACTCAAACTGCAATCCTCAATCCTCAGTCCTCACTCCTCAATCCTCATTCTCCAATCCTCAATACCGAATCCTCAATCTTCAATCCTCAATCCTCAATCCTCAATTCTCAATCCTCAATCCTCAATCCTCAGACTTCAAACACCAATACTCAACCCTCAGTCCTCGTCCTCAATCCACAACCCTCAATCCTCAATCCTCAATCCTCAATCCTCAATCCTCAACCCTCAATCCCCAATGCTAAATCCTTAATACCCAATCCTCAGTCTTCAATCCTCAATCCTCAATCCTCAATCCTCAATCCTCAACTCTCAGTCCTCAATCCTCAATCTTCGATCCTCAATACTCAATCTTCAACCTTCAATCCTCAATCCTCAATCCTCAAGCTTCAATCCTCAATACTGAATCTTCAATCCTCAATCTTCAATCCTCAATGTTCAATCCGCAATACCCAATCCTCAATCTTCAATACTCAATCCTCAATCCTCAATCCTCAATCCTCAATCTTCAATCCTCAATACTCAACCTTCAATCCTCAATCCTCAATCCTCAATCCTCAATCCACAGTCTTCAATCCTCAATACCCAATCTTCAATCCTCAATCCTCAATCATAAATCCTCAATGCTCAATCCTCAATCCTCAATCCTCAACCCTCAATCTTCAATCCTCAATACTCAAGCTGCAATCCTCAATCCTCAATCCTCAATCCTCAATCCTCATTCTTCAATCCTCAGTGCCCATTCCTCAATCTTGAATCCTCAATCCTCAATCCTCGATTCTCATTCCTCAATCCTCAATCGTCAATCCTCAATCCTCAATCCTCAACCCTCAATCCTCAATGTTGAATCCTTAATACCCAATCCTCAATACTCAATCCTCAATCTTCAATCCTCAATACTCAATCTTCATTCCTCAATCCTCAATCCTCAATCCTCAATCCTCAATCCTCGATCCTCAATCCTCAATCCTCAATCTTCAATCTTCAATCCTCAATACTCAGTATTCAATACTCAATCCTCAATCCTCAATCCTCAATCCTCATTCTTCAATCCTCAATACCCAATCCACAATCTTCAATCCTCAATCCTCAACCCTCAATTCTCAATACTCAATCCTCAATCCTCAGACCTCAAACAGCAATACTCAACCCTCAGTCCTCGTCCTCAATCCACAAGCATCAATACCCAATCCTCAATCTTCAATCATCAATATTCAATCTTGTGTCCTCAATCCTCAATCCTCAATCCTCAATCTTCAATACTCAATCCTCAATCCTCAATCCTCAATCCTCAATCTTCAATCCTCAATACTCAACCTTCAATCCTCAATCCTCAATCCTCAATCCTCAATCCACAGTCTTCAATCCTCAATACCCAATCTTCAATCCTCAATCCTCAATCATCAATCCTCAATGCTCAATCCTCAATCCTCAATCCTCAACCCTCAATCTTCAATCCTCAATACTCAAGCTGCAATCCTCAATCCTCAATCCTCAATCCTCAATCCTCATTCTTCAATCCTCAGTGCCCAGTCCTCAATCTTGAATCCTCAATCCTCAATCCTCGATTCTCATTCCTCAATCCTCAATCGTCAATCCTCAATCCTCAATCCTCAACCCTCAATCCTCAATGTTGAATCCTCGATCCCCAATCCTGAATACTCAATCCTCAATCTTCAATCCTCAATACTCAATCTTCATTCCTCAATCCTCAATCCTCAATCCTCAATCCTCAATCCTCGATCCTCAATCCTCAATCCTCAATCTTCAATCTTCAATCCTCAATACTCAGTATTCAATACTCAATCCTCAATCCTCAATCCTCAATCCTCATTCTTCAATCCTCAATACCCAATCCACAATCTTCAATCCTCAATCCTCAACCCTCAATTCTCAATACTCAATCCTCAATCCTCAGACCTCAAACAGCAATACTCAACCCTCAGTCCTCGTCCTCAATCCACAAGCATCAATACCCAATCCTCAATCTTCAATCATCAATATTCAATCTTGAGTCCTCAATCCTCAATCCTCAATCCTCAATCCTCAATCCTCAATCCTCAATCTTCAATCCTCAATACTCAATCTTCATTCCTCAATCCTCAATCCTCAATCCTCAGTTCTCAAGCCTCAATCCTCAATCCTCAATCCTCAATCCTCAATCTTCAATCCTCAATCCTCAATCCTCAATTCTCAATCCTCAATACTCGATCCTCAATCCTCAATCCTCAATCCTCAATCTTCAATCCTCAATACTCAAACTGCAATCCTCAATCCTCAGTCCTCACTCCTCAATCCTCATTCTTCAATTCTCAATACCGAATCCTCAATCTTCAATCCTCAATCCTCAATCCTCAATTCTCAATCCTCAATCCTCAATCCTCAGACTTCAAACACCAATACTCAACCCTCAGTCCTCGTCCTCAATCCACAACCCTCAATCCTCAATCCTCAATCCTCAATCCTCAATCCTCAACCCTCAATCCCCAATGCTAAATCCTCAATACCCAATCCTCAGTCTTCAATCCTCAATCCTCAATCCTCAATCCTCAATCCTCAATCCTTAATCCTCAATCCTCAATACTCAATCTTCAATCCTCAATCTTCAATCCTCAATCCTCAATCCTCAATCCTCAATCCTCAATCCTCAATTCTCAAACCTCAATCGTCAATCCTCAATCCCCAATACTCAATCTTCAATCCTCAATCCTCAATCCTCAATCCTCAATCCTCAATCTTCAATCCTCAATACTCAATCTTCAATCCTCAATCCTCAATCCTCAATCCTCAATCCTCAATCCTCAATCCTCAATCTTCAATCCTCAATACTCAAACTGCAATCCTCAATCCGCAGTCCTCACTCCTCAATCCTCATTCTTCAATCCTCAATACCGAATCCTCAATCTTCAATCCTCAATCCTCAATCCTCAATTCTCAATCATCAATCCCCAATCCTGAGACTTCAAACACCAATACTCAACCCTCAGTCCTCGTCCTCAATCCACAACCCTCAATCCTCAATCCTCAATCTTCAATCATTAATATTCAACCATCAATCCTCAATCCTCAATCCTCAATCCTCAACCCTCAATCCCCAATGCTCAATCCTCAATACCCAATCCTCAGTCTTCAATCCTCAATTCTCAATCCTCAATCGTCAATCTTCGATCCTCAATACTCAATCTTCAATCCTCAATCCTCAATCCTCAATCCTCAATCCTCAATCCTCAATCTTCAATGCTCAATACTCAAACTGCAATCCTCAATCCTCAGTCCTCACTACTCAACCCTCGTTCTTCAGTCCTCAATACCGAATCCTCAATCTTCAGACCTCAATCCTCAATCCTCAATTCTCAATCCTCAATCCTCAATCCTCAGACTTCAAACACCAATACTCAACCCTCAGTCCTCGTCCTCAATCCACAACCCCCAATCCTCAATCCTCAATCTTCAATCATTAATATTCAATCTTCAATCCTCAATCCTCAGTCCTCAATCCTCAACACTCAATCCCCAATGCTCAATCCTCAATACCCAATCCTCAGCCTTCAATCCTCAACCCTCAGCCCTCATCCTCAATCCTCTATCCTCAATCCTCAATCCTCAATCTTCAATCCTCAATACTCAATCTTCAATAATCAATCCTCAATTCTCAATCCTCAATACTCAATCCTCAACCGTCAATACTCAATCCTCAATCCTCAATCTTCAATCCTCAATACTCAACCCTCAATCTTCAATCCTCAATACTCAATCTTCAATCCTCAATCCTCAATTCTCAATCCTCAATGCTCAATACTCAATCGTCAATCCTCAATCCCCAATCCTCAATCTTCAATCCTAAATCCTCAATCCTCAATCCTCAATCCTCAATCTTCAATCGTCAATACTCAATCTTCAATCCTCAATCCTCAATACCCAATCCTCAGTCTTCAATCCTCAATTCTCAATCCTCAATCGTCAATCTTCGATCCTCAATACTCAATCTTCAATCCTCAATCCACAATCCTCAATCCTCAATCCTCAATCCTCAACCCTCAATATTCAATCCTCAATACTCAATCTGCAATCCTCTATCCTCAATCCTCAATCCTCAATCCTCATTCTTCAATCCTCAGTGCCCAGTCCTCAATCTTGAATCCTCAATCCTCAATCCTCGATTCTCATTCCTCAATCCTCAATCGTCAATCCTCAATCCTCAATCCTCAACCCTCAATCCTCAATGTTGAATCCTCAATACCCAATCCTCAACCCTCAATCCTCAATGTCGAATCCTCAATACCCAATCCTCAATCCTCAATCCTCAATCTTCAATCCTTAATACTCAATCTTCATTCCTCAATCCTCAATCCTCAATCCTCAATCCTCAATCCTCGATCCTCAATCCTCAATCCTCAATCTTCAATCTTCAATCCTCAATACTCAGTATTCAATACTCAATCCTCAATCCTCAATCCTCAATCCTCATTCTTCAATCCTCAATACCCAATCCACAATCTTCAATCCTCAATCCTCAACCCTCAATTCTCAATACTCAATCCTCAATCCTCAGACCTCAAACAGCAATACTCAACCCTCAGTCCTCGTCCTCAATCCACAAGAATCAATACCCAATCCTCAATCTTCAATCATCAATATTCAATCTTGAGTCCTCAATCCTCAATCCTCAATCCTCAATCCTCAATCTTCAATCCTCAATACTCAATCTTCATTCCTCAATCCTCAATCCTCAATCCTCAGTTCTCAAGCCTCAATCCTCAATCCTCAATCCTCAATCCTCAATCTTCAATCCTCAATCCTCAATCCTCAATTCTCAATCCTCAATCCTCAATCCTCAATCCTCAATCCTCAATCCTCAATCTTCAATCCTCAATACTCAAACTGCAATCCTCAATCCTCAGTCCTCACTCCTCAATCCTCATTCTTCAATCCTCAATACCAAATCCTCAATCTTCAATCCTCAATCCTCAAACCTCAATTCTCAATCCTCAATCCTCAATCCTCAGACTTCAAACACCAATACTCAACCCTCAGTCCTCGTCCTCAATCCACAACCCTCAATCCTCAATCCTCAATCCTCAATCCTCAATCCTCAACCCTCAATCCCCAATGCTAAATCCTCAATACCCAGTCCTCAGTCTTCAATCCTCAATCCTCAATCCTCAATCCTCAATCCTCAATCCTCAATCCTCAATCCTCAATCTTCAATACTCAATCTTCAATCCTCAATCCTCAATAGAATATCCTCAATTCACAGGCTTCAATACTCAATACTCAACCTGCAATCTTCAAATCTCTATCCACAAACATGAATTTTCATCACTCAACCCTCAACACTCAGTCCCCAATCCTCAATCCTCAATCCTCAATTCTCAATCCTCAATCGTCGATCCTCAATCCCCAATACTCAATCTTCAATCCTCAATCCTCAATCCTCAATCCTCAATCCTCAATCTTCAATCCTCAATACTCAATCTTCAACCCTCAATCCTCAACCCTCAATCCTCAATCCTCAATCCTCAATCCTCAATCCTCAATCTTCAATCTTCAATACTCAAACTGCAATCCTCAATCCTCAGTCCTCACTCCTCAATCCTCATTCTTCAATCCTCAATACCGAATCCTCAATCTTCAATCCTCAATCCTCAATCCTCAATTCTCAATCATCAATCCCCAATCCTCAGACTTCAAACACCAATACTCAACCCTCAGTCCTCGTCCTCAATCCACAACCCTCAATCCTCAATCCTCAATCTTCAATCATTAATATTCAATCTTCAATCATTAATATTCAATCTTCAATCCTCAATCCTCAATCCTCAATCCTCAACCCTCAATCCCCAATGCTCAATCCTCAATACCCAATCCTCAGTCTTCAATCCTCAATTCTCAATCCTCAATCGTCAATCTTCGATCCTCAATACTCAATCTTCAATCCTCAATCCACAATCCTCAATCCTCAATCCTCAATCCTCAATCTTCAATGCTCAATACTCAAACTGCAATCCTCAATCCTCAGTCCTCACTCCTCAACCCTCATTCTTCAGTCCTCAATACCGAATCCTCAATCTTCAGCCCTCAATCCTCAATCCTCAATTCTCAATACTCAATCCTCAATCCTCAGACTTCAAACACCAATACTCAACCCTCTGTCCTCGTCCTCAATCCACAACCCCCAATCCTCAGTCCTCAATCTTCAATCGTTAATATTCAATCTTCAATCCTCAATCCTCAATCCTCAATCCTCAAGCCTCAATCCCCAATGCTCAATCCTCAATACCCAATCCTCAGCCTTCAATCCTCAATCCTCAATCCTCAATCCTCAATCCTCAATTCTCAGTCCTCAATCCTCAATCTCCAATCCTCAATACTCAATCTTCAATCTTCAGTCCTCAATCCTCAATCCTCAATCTTCAATCCTCAATACTGAATCTTCAATCGTCAATCTTCAATCCTCAATGTTCCATCCGCAATACCCAATCCTCAATCTTCAATACTCAATCCTCAATCCTCAATCCTCAATCCTCAATCTTCAATCCTCAATACTCATCCTTCAATCCTCAATCCTCAATCCTCGATCCTCAATCCTCAATCCTCAATCCTCAATCTTCAATCCTCAATACTCAGTATTCAATACTCAATCCTCAATCCTCAATCCTCAATCCTCATTCTTCAATCCTCAATACCCAATCCACAATCTTCAATCCTCAGTCCTCAACCCTCAATTCTCAATACTCAATCCTCAATCCTCAGACCTCAAACAGCAATACTCAACCCTCAGTCCTCGTCCTCAATCCACAAGCATCAATACCCAATCCTCAATCTTCAATCATCAATATTCAATTTTGAGTCCTCAATCCTCAATCCTCAATCCTCAATCCTCAATCTTCAATCCTCAATACTCAATCTTCATTCCTCAATCCTCAATCCTCAATCCTCAGTTCTCAAGCCTCAATCCTCAATCCTCAATCCTCAATCCTCAATCTTCAATCCTCAATCCTCAATCCTCAATCCTCAATTCTCAATCCTCAATCCTCAATCCTCAATCCTCAATCCTCAATCCTCAATCTTCAATCCTCAATACTCAAACTGCAATCCTCAATCCTCAGTCCTCACTCCTCAATCCTCATTCTCCAATCCTCAATACCGAATCCTCAATCTTCAATCCTCAATCCTCAATCCTCAATTCTCAATCCTCAATCCTCAATCCTCAGACTTCAAACACCAATACTCAACCCTCAGTCCTCGTCCTCAATCCACAACCCTCAATCCTCAATCCTCAATCCTCAATCCTCAATCCTCAATCCTCAACCCTCAATCCCCAATGCTAAATCCTTAATACCCAATCCTCAGTCTTCAATCCTCAATCCTCAATCCTCAATCCTCAATCCTCAACTCTCAGTCCTCAATCCTCAATCTTCGATCCTCAATACTCAATCTTCAACCTTCAATCCTCAATCCTCAATCCTCAAGCTTCAATCCTCAATACTGAATCTTCAATCCTCAATCTTCAATCCTCAATGTTCAATCCGCAATACCCAATCCTCAATCTTCAATACTCAATCCTCAATCCTCAATCCTCAATCCTCAATCTTCAATCCTCAATACTCAACCTTCAATCCTCAATCCTCAATCCTCAATCCTCAATCCACAGTCTTCAATCTTCAATACCCAATCTTCAATCCTCAATCCTCAATCATAAATCCTCAATGCTCAATCCTCAATCCTCAATCCTCAACCCTCAATCTTCAATCCTCAATACTCAAGCTGCAATCCTCAATCCTCAATCCTCAATCCTCAATCCTCATTCTTCAATCCTCAGTGCCCAGTCCTCAATCTTGAATCCTCAATCCTCAATCCTCGATTCTCATTCCTCAATCCTCAATCGTCAATCCTCAATCCTCAATCCTCAACCCTCAATCCTCAATGTTGAATCCTCAATACCCAATCCTCAATACTCAATCCTCAATCTTCAATCCTCAATACTCAATCTTCATTCCTCAATCCTCAATCCTCAATCCTCAATCCTCAATCCTCGATCCTCAATCCTCAATCCTCAATCTTCAATCTTCAATCCTCAATACTCAGTATTCAATACTCAATTCTCAATCCTCAATCCTCAATCCTCATTCTTCAATCCTCAATACCCAATCCACAATCTTCAATCCTCAATCCTCAACCCTCAATTCTCAATACTCAATCCTCAATCCTCAGACCTCAAACAGCAATACTCAACCCTCAGTCCTCGTCCTCAATCCACAAGCATCAATACCCAATCCTCAATCTTCAATCATCAATATTCAATCTTGAGTCCTCAATCCTCAATCCTCAATCCTCAATCTTCAATACTCAATCCTCAATCCTCAATCCTCAATCCTCAATCTTCAATCCTCAATACTCAACCTTCAATCCTCAATCCTCAATCCTCAATCCTCAATCCACAGTCTTCAATCCTCAATACCCAATCTTCAATCCTCAATCCTCAATCATCAATCCTCAATGCTCAATCCTCAATCCTCAATCCTCAACCCTCAATTTTCAATCCTCAATACTCAAGCTGCAATCCTCAATCCTTAATCCTCAATCCTCAATCCTCATTCTTCAATCCTCAGTGCCCAGTCCTCAATCTTGAATCCTCAATCCTCAATCCTCGATTCTCATTCCTCAATCCTCAATCGTCAATCCTCAATCCTCAATCCTCAACCATCAATCCTCAATGTTGAATCCTCAATACCCAATCCTCAATACTCAATCCTCAATCTTCAATCCTCAATACTCAATCTTCATTCCTCAATCCTCAATCCTCAATCCTCAATCCTCAATCCTCAATCCTCAACCCTCAATCCCCAATGCTCAATCCTCAATACCCAATCCTCAGTCTTCAATCCTCAATCCTCAATCCTCAATCCTCAATCCTCAATCTTCAATCCTCAATACTCAATCTTCAATCCTCAGTCCTCAATCCTCGGTCCTTAATCCTCAATCGCCAATCTCCAATCCTGAATACTCAATCTTCAATCCTCAATACTCAATCTTCAATCCTCAATCCTCAGTCCTCAAGCCTCAATTCTGAATCCTGAAATCTCAATTCTGAATCTTCAATCCTGAACCCTCAATCTTCAGCTCTCAGTCCTCAACAATCAGTTGTCAATCCTCACTCCTCAATAGAATATACTCAATTCACAGTTTTCAATACACAATACTCAACCTGCAATCTTCGAATCTCTATCCACAAACATCAATTCTCATCACTCAACCCTCAGCACTCAGTCCTCAATGTTCAATCCTCAATTCTCAATCTTCAATCCTCAATACTGAACCTTCAATCCTCAATCCTCAATCCTCAGTCCTCAATCCTCAATCCTCAATCTTCAATCCTCAGTCCCCAATCCTCAATCTTCAACCCTCAATCCTCAATCCTCAATCCTCAATCCTCGATCCTCAGTCCTCAATCCTCAATCCTCAATCCTCAATGTTCAATCCGCAATACCCAATCCTCAATCTTCAATCCTCAATCCTCAATCCTCAATCCTCAATCCTCAATCCTCAATCCTCAGTCCTCAAACCTTAATCCTGAATCCTCAATCCTGAATCCTCAATCTTCAGCACTCAGTCCTCAACAATCAGTTGTCAATCCCCAATCCTCAATGGAATATCATCAATTCACAGTTTTCAATACTCAATACACAATCTGCAATCTTCAAATCTCTATCCACAAACATCAATTCTCATCTCTCAACACTCAACACTCCGTCCCCAATCCTCAATCTTGAATCCTCAATCCTCAATCCTCAATCTTCAATCCTCAATCCTCAATCGTCAATCCTCAATGCTCAATCCTCAATCCTCAATCCTCAATCCTCAATACTCAGACCTCAAACATCAACACTCAACCCTCAATCATCGTCCTCAATCCACAACCCTCAATCCTCAATCCTCAGTCCTAAATCCTCAATCCTCATTCCTCAAACCTCAATCCTCAACCGTCAGTCCCCGTCCTCAATCCTCAAACATGAATCCTCAATCCTCAACCTTCAATCATCAATACTCCATCTTCAATCCTCAATTATCAATCCTCAATCTTCAATCCTCAATACTCAATCTTCAATAGTCAATCCTCAATACTCAATCCTCAATACTCAATCCTCAATCGTCAATACTCAATCCCCAATCCTCAATCTTCAATCCTCAATCCTCAATCCTCAATCCTCAATCCTCAGTCTTCAATCCTCAATACTCAATCTTCATTCCTCAATCCTCAATCCTCAATCCTCAATCCTCAATCCTCGATCCTCATTCCTCAATCCCCAATCCTCAATCTTCAATCCTCAATACTCAGTATTCAATACTCAATCCTCAATCCTCAATCCTCAATCCTCATTCTTCAATCCTCAATCCTCAATCCTCAATCCTCAATCCTCAATCCTCAATCCTCAGTCCTCAATCCTTAATCCTGAATACTCAATCCTGAATCCTCATTCCTCAATCCTCAATCCTCAATTCTCAATCCTCAATCCTCAATCCTCAGACCTCAAACAGCAGTACTCAACCCTCAGTCCTCGTCCTCAATCCACAAGCATCAATACCCAATCCTCAATCTTCAATCATCAATATTCAATTTTGAGTCCTCAATCCTCAATCCTCAATCCTCAATCCTCAACCTTCAATCCTCAATACTCAATCTTCATTCCTCAATCCTCAATCCTCAATCCTCAGTTCTCAAGCCTCAATCCTCAATCCTCAATCCTCAATCCTCAATCTTCAATCCCCGATCCTCAATCCTCAATCCTCAATTCTCAATCCTCAATCCTCAATCCTCAATCCTCAATCCTCAATCCTCAATCTTCAATCCTCAATACTCAAACTGCAATCCTCAATCCTCAGTCCTCACTCCTCAATCCTCATTCTCCAATCCTCAATACCGAATCCTCAATCTTCAATCCTCAATCCTCAATCCTCAATTCTCAATCCTCAATCCTCAATCCTCAGACTTCAAACACCAATACTCAACCCTCAGTCCTCATCCTCAATCCACAACCCTCAATCCTCAATCCTCAATCCTCAATCCTCTATCCTCAACCCTCAATCCCCAATGCTAAATCCTTAATACCCAATCCTCAGTCTTCAATCCTCAATCCTCAATCCTCAATCCTCAATCCTCAACTCTCAGTCCTCAATCCTCAATCTTCGATCCTCAATACTCAATCTTCAACCTTCAATCCTCAATCCTCAATCCTCAAGCTTCAATCCTCAATACTGAATCTTCAATCCTCAATCTTCAATCCTCAATGTTCAATCCGCAATACCCAATCCTCAATCTTCAATACTCAATCCTCAATCCTCAATCCTCAATCCTCAATCTTCAATCCTCAATACTCAACCTTCAATCCTCAATCCTCAATCCTCAATCCTCAATCCACAGTCTTCAATCCTCAATACCCAATCTTCAATCCTCAATCCTCAATCATCAATCCTCAATGCTCAATCCTCAATCCTCAATCCTCAATCCTCAATCCTCAATCCTCAGTCCTCAATCCTTAATCCTGAATACTCAATCCTGAATCCTCATTCCTCAATCCTCAATCCTCAATTCTCAATCCTCAATCCTCAATCCTCAGACCTCAAACAGCAGTACTCAACCCTCAGTCCTCGTCCTCAATCCACAAGCATCAATACCCAATCCTCAATCTTCAATCATCAATATTCAATTTTGAGTCCTCAATCCTCAATCCTCAATCCTCAATCCTCAATCTTCAATCCTCAATACTCAATCTTCATTCCTCAATCCTCAATCCTCAATCCTCAGTTCTCAAGCCTCAATCCTCAATCCTCAATCCTCAATCCTCAATCTTCAATCCTCGATCCTCAATCCTCAATCCTCAATTCTCAATCCTCAATCCTCAATCCTCAATCCTCAATCCTCAATCCTCAATCTTCAATCCTCAATACTCAAACTGCAATCCTCAATCCTCAGTCCTCACTCCTCAATCCTCATTCTCCAATCCTCAATACCGAATCCTCAATCTTCAATCCTCAATCCTCAATCCTCAATTCTCAATCCTCAATCCTCAATCCTCAGACTTCAAACACCAATACTCAACCCTCAGTCCTCATCCTCAATCCACAACCCTCAATCCTCAATCCTCAATCCTCAATCCTCTATCCTCAACCCTCAATCCCCAATGCTAAATCCTTAATACCCAATCCTCAGTCTTCAATCCTCAATCCTCAATCCTCAATCCTCAATCCTCAACTCTCAGTCCTCAATCCTCAATCTTCGATCCTCAATACTCAATCTTCAACCTTCAATCCTCAATCCTCAATCCTCAAGCTTCAATCCTCAATACTGAATCTTCAATCCTCAATCCTCAACCCTCAATCTTCAATCCTCAATACTCAAGCTGCAATCCTCAATCCTCAATCCTCAATCCTCAATCCTCATTCTTCAATCCTCAGTGCCCAGTCCTCAATCCTGAATCCTCAATCCTCAATCCTCGATTCTCATTCCTCAATCCTCAATCGTCAATCCTCAATCCTCAATCCTCAACCCTCAATCCTCAATGTTGAATCCTCAATACCCAATCCTCAATACTCAATCCTCAATCTTCAATCCTCAATACTCAATCTTCATTCCTCAATCCTCAATCCTCAATCCTCAATCCTCAATCCTCGATCCTCAATCCTCAATCCTCAATCTTCAATCTTCAATCCTCAATACTCAGTATTCAATACTCAATCCTCAATCCTCAATCCTCAATCCTCATTCTTCAATCCTCAATACCCAATCCACAATCTTCAATCCTCAATCCTCAACCCTCAATTCTCAATACCCAATCCTCAATCCTCAGACCTCAAACAGCAATACTCAACCCTCAGTCCTCGTCCTCAATCCACAAGCATCAATACCCAATCCTCAATCTTCAATCATCAATATTCAATCTTGAGTCCTCAATCCTCAATCCTCAATCCTCAATCCTCAATGTTCAATCCTCAATACTCAATCTTCATTCCTCAATCCTCAATCCTCAATCCTCAGTTCTCAAGCCTCAATCCTCAATCCTCAATCCTCAATCCTCAATCTTCAATCCTCAATCCTCAATCCTCAATTCTCAATCCTCAATCCTCGATACTCAATCCTCAATCGTCAATCCTCAATCTTCAATCCTCAATACTCAAACTGCAATCCTCAATCCTCAGTCCTCACTCCTCAATCCTCATTCTTCAATTCTCAATACCGAATCCTCAATCTTCAATCCTCAATCCTCAATCCTCAATTCTCAATCCTCAATCCTCAATCCTCAGACTTCAAACACCAATACTCAACCCTCAGCCCTCGTCCTCAATCCACAACCCTCAATCCTCAATCCTCAATCCTCAATCCTCAACCCTCAATCCCCAATGCTAAATCCTCAATACCCAATCCTCAGTCTTCAATCCTCAATCCTCAATCCTCAATCCTCAATCCTCAATCCTCAATCCTCAATCCTCAATCCTCAATACTCAATCTTCAATCCTCAATCTTCAATCCTCAATCCTCAATCCTCAATCCTCAATCCTCAATCCTCAATTCTCAAACCTCAATCGTCAATCCTCAATCCCCAATACTCAATCTTCAATCCTCAATCCTCAATCCTCAATCCTCAATCCTCAATCCTCAATCTTCAATCCTCAATACTCAAACTGCAATCCTCAATCCTCAGTCCTCACTCCTCAATCCTCATTCTTCAATCCTCAATACCGAATCCTCAATCTTCAATCCTCAATCCTCAATCCTCAATTCTCAATCATCAATCCCCAATCCTGAGACTTCAAACACCAATACTCAACCCTCAGTCCTCGTCCTCAATCCACAACCCTCAATCCTCAATCCTCAATCTTCAATCATTAATATTCAATCTTCAATCCTCAATCCTCAATCCTCAATCCTCAACCCTCAATCCCCAATGCTCAATCCTCAATACCCAATCCTCAGTCTTCAATCCTCAATTCTCAATCCTCAATCGTCAATCTTCGATCCTCAATACTCAATCTTCAATCCTCAATCCTCAATCCTCAATCCTCAATCCTCAATCCTCAATCTTCAACGCTCAATACTCAAACTGCAATCCTCAATCCTCAGTCCTCACTCCTCAACCCTCATTCTTCAGTCCTCAATACCGAATCCTCAATCTTCAGACCTCAATCCTCAATCCTCAATTCTCAATCCTCAATCCTCAATCCTCAGACTTCAAACACCAATACTCAACCCTCAGTCCTCGTCCTCAATCCACAACCCCCAATCCTCAATCCTCAATCTTCAATCATTAATATTCAATCTTCAATCCTCAATCCTCAATCCTCAATCCTCAAACCTCAATCCCCAATGCTCAATCCTCAATACCCAATCCTCAGCCTTCAATCCTCAATCCTCAATCCTCAATCCTCAATCCTCAATTCTCAGTCCTCAATCCTCAATCTTCAATCCTCAATACTCAATCTTCAAACTTCAATCCTCAATCCTCAATCCTCAATCTTCAATCCTCAATACTGAATCTTCAATCGTCAATCTTCAATCCTCAATGTTCAATCCGCAATACCCAATCTTCAATCCTCAATCCTCAATTCTCAATCCTCAATGCTCAATACTCAATCGTCAATCCTCAATCCCCAATCCTCAATCTTCAATCCTAAATCCTCAATCCTCAATCCTCAATCCTCAATCTTCAATCGTCAATACTCAATCTTCAATCCTCAATCCTCAATCCTCAATCCTCAATCCTCAATCCTCAATCCTCAATCTTCAATCCTCAATACTCAAACTGCAATCCTGAATCCTCAGTCCTCACTCCTCAATCCTCATTCTTCAGTCCTCAATACCGAATCCTCAATCTTCAATCCTCAATCATCAATCCTCAATTCTCAATCCTCAATCCTCAATCCTCAGACTTCAAACACCAATACTCAACCCTCAGTCCTCGTGCTCAATCCACAACCCTCAATCCTCAATCCTCAATCTTCAATCATTAATATTCAATCTTCAATCCTCAATCCTCAATCCTCAATCCTCAACCCTCAATCCCCAATGCTCAATCCTCAATACCCAATCCTCAGTCTTCAATCCTCAATCCTCAATCCTCAATCCTCAATCCTCAATCTTCAATCCTCAATACTCAATCTTCAATCCTCAATCCTCAATCCTCGGTCCTTAATCCTCAATCGTCAATCTCCAATCCTGAATACTCAATCTTCAATCCTCAATACTCAATCTTCAATCCTCAATCCTCAGTCCTCAAACCTCAATTCTGAATCCTCAAATCTCAATTCTGAATCCTCAATCCTGAACCCTCAATCTTCAGCTCTCAGTCCTCAACAATCAGTTGTCAATCCTCAATCCTCAATAGAATATACTCTATTCACAGTTCTCAATACTCAATACTCAATCTGCAATCTTCAAATCCCTATCCACAAACATCAATTCTCATCACTCAACACTCAACACTCCCTCCCCAATCCTCAATCTTCAATCCTCAATCCTCAATCCTCAATCCTCAATCCTCAATTTTCAATCCTCAATCCTCAATCCTCAGTCCTCAATCCTCAATCCTCAATCTTCAAGCCTCAGTCCCCAATCCTCAATCGTCAACCCTCAATCCTCAATCCTCAATCCTCGATCCTCAGTCCTCAATCCTCAATCCTCAATCCTCAATGCTCAATCCGCAATACCCAATCCTCAATCTTCAATCGTCAATCCTCAATCCTCAGCCCTCAATCCTCAGTCCTCAAACCTTAATCCTGAATCCTCAATCCTGAATCCTCAATCTTCAGCCCTCAGTCCTCAACAATCAGTTGTCAATCCCCAATCCTCAATGGAATATCATCAATTCGCAGTTTTCAATACTCAATACTCAATCTGCAATCTTCAAATCTCTATCCACAAACATCAATTCTCATCACTCAGCACTCAACACTCCGTCCCCAATCCTCAATCTTCAATCCTCAATCCTCAATCCTCAATCTTCAATCCTCAATCCTCAATCGTCAATCCTCAATGCTCAATCCTCAATCCTCAATCCTCAACCCTCAATCTTCAATCCTCAATACTCAATCTGCAATCCTCAATCCTCAATCCTCAATCCTCAATCCTCATTCTTCAATCCTCAGTGCCCAGCCCTCAATCTTGAATCCTCAATCCTCAGTCCTCGATTCTCATTCCTCAATCCTCAATCCTCAATTCTCAATCCTCAATCCTCAATCCTCAGACCTCAAACATCAACACTCAACCCTCAGTCCTCGTCCTCAATCCACAACCCTCAATCCTCAACCGTCAGTCCCCGTCCTCAATCCTCAAACATGAATCCTCAATCCTCAACCTTCAATCATCAATACTCCATCTTCAATCCTCAATTATCAATCCTCAATCTTCAATCCTCAATACTCAATCTTCAATAATCAATCCTCAATACTCAATCCTCAATACTCAATCCTCAATCGTCAATACTCAATCCCCAATCCTCAATCTTCAATCCTCAATCCTCAATCCTCTATCCTCAATCCTCAGTCTTCAATCCTCAATACTCAATCTTCATTCCTCAATCCTCAATCCTCAATCCTCAATCCTCAATCCTCGATCCTCAATCCTCAATCCTCAATCCTCAATCTTCAATCCTCAATACTCAGTATTCAATACTCAATCCTCAATCCTCATTCTTCAATCCTCAATACCCAATCCACAATCTTCAATCCTCAATCCTCAACCCTCAATTCTCAATAGTCAATCCTCAATCCTCAGACCTCAAACAGCAATACTCAACCCTCAGTCCTCGTCCTCAATCCACAAGCATCAATACCCAATCCTCAATCTTCAATCATCAATATTCAATCTTGAGTCCTCAATCCTCAATCCTCAATCCTCAATCCTCAATCTTCAATCCTCAATACTCAATCTTCATTCCTCAATCCTCAATCCTCAATCCTCAGTTCTCAAGCCTCAATCCTCAATCCTCAATCCTCAATCCTCAATCTTCAATCCTCAATCCTCAATCCTCAATTCTCAATCCTCAATCCTCAATCCTCAATCCTCAATCCTCGATCCTCAATCTTCAATCCTCAATACTCAAACTGCAATCCTCAATCCTCAGTCCTCACTCCTCAATCCTCATTCTTCAATCCTCAATACCGAATCCTCAATCTTCAATCCTCAATCCTCAATCCTCAATCCTCAGACTTCAAACACCAATACTCAACCCTAAGTCCTCGTCCTCAATCCACAACCCTCAATCCACAATCCTCAATCCTCAATCCTCAATCCTCAACCCTTAATCCCCAATGCTAAATCCTCAATACCCAATCCTCAGTCTTCAATCCTCAATCCTCAATCCTCAATCCTCAATCCTCAACTCTCAGTCCTCAATCCTCAATCTTCGATCCTCAATAATCAATCCTCAATCTTCAATCCTCAATCCTCAATCCTCAATTCTCAATCCTCAATCCTCAATCCTCAATCCTCAATCCTCAATCCTCAATCTTCAATCTTCAATACTCAAACTGCAATCCTCAATCCTCAGTCCTCACTCCTCAATCCTCATTCTTCAATCCTCAATACCGAATCCTCAATCTTCAATCCTCAATCCTCAATCCTCAATTCTCAATCCTCAATCCTCAATCCTCAGACTTCAAACACCAATACTCAACCCTCAGTCCTCGTCCTCAAACCACAACCCTCAATCCTCAATCCTCAATCCTCAATCCTCAATCCTCAACCCTCAATCCCCAATGCTAAATCCTCAATACCCAATCCTCAGTCTTCAATCCTCAATCCTCAATCCTCAATCCTCAATCCTCAATCCTCAATCCTCAATCCTCAATACTCAATCTTCAATCCTCAATCCTCAATAGAATATCCTCAATTCACAGGCTTCAATGCTCAATACTCAACCTGCAATCTTCAAATCTCTATCCACAAACATGAATTCTCATCACTCAACCCTCAACACTCAGTCCCCAATCCTCAATCCTCAATCCTCAATTCTCAATCCTCAATCGTCAATCCTCAATCCCCAAAACTCAATCTTCAATCCTCAATCCTCAATCCTCAATCCTCAATCCTCAATCCTCAATCCTCAATCTTCAATCCTCAATACTCAATCTTCAATCCTCAATCCTCAATCCTCAATCCTCAATCCTCAATCCTCAATCCTCAATCTTCAATCCTCAACACTCAAACTGCAATCCTCAATCCTCAGTCCTCACTCCTCAATCCTCATTCTTCAATCCTCAATACCGAATCCTCAATCTTCAATCCTCAATCCTCAATCCTCAATTCTCAATCATCAATCCCCAATCCTCAGACTTCAAACACCAATACTCAACCCTCAGTCCTCGTCCTCAATCCACAACCCTCAATCCTCAATCCTCAATCTTCAATCATTAATATTCAATCCTCAATCCTCAATCCTCAATCCTCATTCTTCAATCCTCAATACTCAATCTTCAATCCTCAATCCTCAATACTCAATCTTCAATCCTCAATCCTCAATCCTCAATCTTCAACCCTCAATCCTCAATCCTCAATCCTCGATCCTCAGCCCTCAATCCTCAATCCTCAATCCTCAATGCTCAATCCGCAATACCCAATCCTCAATCTTCAATCCTCAATCCTCAATCCTCAATCCTCAATCCTCAGTCCTCAAACCTTAATCCTGAATCCTCAATCCTGAATCCTCAATCTTCAGCCCTCAGTCCTCAACAATCAGTTGTCAATCCCCAATCCTCAATGGAATATCATCAATTCACAGTTTTCAATACTCAATACTCAATCTGCAATCTTCAAGTCTCTATCCACAAACATCAATTCTCATCTCTCAACACTCAACACTCCGTCCCCAATCCTCAATCTTCAATCCTCAATCCTCAATCCTCAATCTTCAATCCTCAATCCTCAATCGTCAATCCTCAATGCTCAATCCTCAATCCTCAATCCTCAACCCTCAACCTTCAATCCTCAATACTCAATCTGCAATCCTCAATCCTCAATCCTCAATCCTCAATCCTCATTCTTCAATCCTCAGTGCCCAGTCCTCAATCTTGAATCCTCAATCCTCAATCCTCGATTCTCATTCCTCAATCCTCAACCGTCAATCCTCAATCCTCAATCCTCAACCCTCAATTCTCAACGTTGAATCCTCAATACCCAATCCTCAGTCTTCAATCCTCAATCCTGAATCTTCAATCCTCAATCCTCAACCTTCAATCCTCAATCCTCAATCCTCAATTATCAATCCTCAATCCTCAATCCTCAGACCTCAAACATCAACACTCAACCCTCAGTCCTCGTCCTCAATCCACAACCCTCAATCCTCAATCCTCAGTCCTAAATCCTCAATCCTCAATCCTCAAACATGAATCCTCAATCCTCAACCTTCAATCATCAATACTCCGTCTTCAATCCTCAATTATCAATCCTCAATCTTCAATCCTCAATACTCAATCTTCAATAATCAATCCTCAATACTCAATCCTCAATACTCAATCCTCAATCGTCAATACTCAATCCCCAATCCTCAATCTTCAATCCTCAATCCTCAATCCTCAATCCTCAATCCTCAATCTTCAATCGTCAATACTCAATCTTCAATCCTCAATCCTCAATACCCAATCCTCAGTCTTCAATCCTCAATTCTCAATCCTCAATCGTCAATCTTCGATCCTCAATACTCAATCTTCAATCCTCAATCCACAATCCTCAATCCTCAATCCTCAATCCTCAACCCTCAATATTCAATCCTCAATACTCAATCTGCAATCCTCTATCCTCAATCCTCAATCCTCAATCCTCATTCTTCAATCCTCAGTGCCCAGTCCTCAATCTTGAATCCTCAATCCTCAATCCTCGATTCTCATTCCTCAATCCTCAATCGTCAATCCTCAATCCTCAATCCTCAACCCTCAATCCTCAATGTTGAATCCTCAATACCCAATCCTCAACCCTCAATCCTCAATGTCGAATCCTCAATACCCAATCCTCAATCCTCAATCCTCAATCTTCAATCCTTAATACTCAATCTTCATTCCTCAATCCTCAATCCTCAATCCTCAATCCTCAATCCTCGATCCTCAATCCTCAATCCTCAATCTTCAATCTTCAATCCTCAATACTCAGTATTCAATACTCAATCCTCAATCCTCAATCCTCAATCCTCATTCTTCAATCCTCAATACCCAATCCACAATCTTCAATCCTCAATCCTCAACCCTCAATTCTCAATACTCAATCCTCAATCCTCAGACCTCAAACAGCAATACTCAACCCTCAGTCCTCGTCCTCAATCCACAAGAATCAATACCCAATCCTCAATCTTCAATCATCAATATTCAATCTTGAGTCCTCAATCCTCAATCCTCAATCCTCAATCCTCAATCTTCAATCCTCAATACTCAATCTTCATTCCTCAATCCTCAATCCTCAATCCTCAGTTCTCAAGCCTCAATCCTCAATCCTCAATCCTCAATCCTCAATCTTCAATCCTCAATCCTCAATCCTCAATTCTCAATCCTCAATCCTCAATCCTCAATCCTCAATCCTCAATCCTCAATCTTCAATCCTCAATACTCAAACTGCAATCCTCAATCCTCAGTCCTCACTCCTCAATCCTCATTCTTCAATCCTCAATACCAAATCCTCAATCTTCAATCCTCAATCCTCAAACCTCAATTCTCAATCCTCAATCCTCAATCCTCAGACTTCAAACACCAATACTCAACCCTCAGTCCTCGTCCTCAATCCACAACCCTCAATCCTCAATCCTCAATCCTCAATCCTCAATCCTCAACCCTCAATCCCCAATGCTAAATCCTCAATACCCAGTCCTCAGTCTTCAATCCTCAATCCTCAATCCTCAATCCTCAATCCTCAATCCTCAATCCTCAATCCTCAATCTTCAATACTCAATCTTCAATCCTCAATCCTCAATAGAATATCCTCAATTCACAGGCTTCAATACTCAATACTCAACCTGCAATCTTCAAATCTCTATCCACAAACATGAATTTTCATCACTCAACCCTCAACACTCAGTCCCCAATCCTCAATCCTCAATCCTCAATTCTCAATCCTCAATCGTCGATCCTCAATCCCCAATACTCAATCTTCAATCCTCAATCCTCAATCCTCAATCCTCAATCCTCAATCTTCAATCCTCAATACTCAATCTTCAACCCTCAATCCTCAACCCTCAATCCTCAATCCTCAATCCTCAATCCTCAATCCTCAATCTTCAATCTTCAATACTCAAACTGCAATCCTCAATCCTCAGTCCTCACTCCTCAATCCTCATTCTTCAATCCTCAATACCGAATCCTCAATCTTCAATCCTCAATCCTCAATCCTCAATTCTCAATCATCAATCCCCAATCCTCAGACTTCAAACACCAATACTCAACCCTCAGTCCTCGTCCTCAATCCACAACCCTCAATCCTCAATCCTCAATCTTCAATCATTAATATTCAATCTTCAATCATTAATATTCAATCTTCAATCCTCAATCCTCAATCCTCAATCCTCAACCCTCAATCCCCAATGCTCAATCCTCAATACCCAATCCTCAGTCTTCAATCCTCAATTCTCAATCCTCAATCGTCAATCTTCGATCCTCAATACTCAATCTTCAATCCTCAATCCACAATCCTCAATCCTCAATCCTCAATCCTCAATCTTCAATGCTCAATACTCAAACTGCAATCCTCAATCCTCAGTCCTCACTCCTCAACCCTCATTCTTCAGTCCTCAATACCGAATCCTCAATCTTCAGCCCTCAATCCTCAATCCTCAATTCTCAATACTCAATCCTCAATCCTCAGACTTCAAACACCAATACTCAACCCTCTGTCCTCGTCCTCAATCCACAACCCCCAATCCTCAGTCCTCAATCTTCAATCGTTAATATTCAATCTTCAATCCTCAATCCTCAATCCTCAATCCTCAAGCCTCAATCCCCAATGCTCAATCCTCAATACCCAATCCTCAGCCTTCAATCCTCAATCCTCAATCCTCAATCCTCAATCCTCAATTCTCAGTCCTCAATCCTCAATCTCCAATCCTCAATACTCAATCTTCAATCTTCAGTCCTCAATCCTCAATCCTCAATCTTCAATCCTCAATACTGAATCTTCAATCGTCAATCTTCAATCCTCAATGTTCCATCCGCAATACCCAATCCTCAATCTTCAATACTCAATCCTCAATCCTCAATCCTCAATCCTCAATCTTCAATCCTCAATACTCATCCTTCAATCCTCAATCCTCAATCCTCGATCCTCAATCCTCAATCCTCAATCCTCAATCTTCAATCCTCAATACTCAGTATTCAATACTCAATCCTCAATCCTCAATCCTCAATCCTCATTCTTCAATCCTCAATACCCAATCCACAATCTTCAATCCTCAGTCCTCAACCCTCAATTCTCAATACTCAATCCTCAATCCTCAGACCTCAAACAGCAATACTCAACCCTCAGTCCTCGTCCTCAATCCACAAGCATCAATACCCAATCCTCAATCTTCAATCATCAATATTCAATTTTGAGTCCTCAATCCTCAATCCTCAATCCTCAATCCTCAATCTTCAATCCTCAATACTCAATCTTCATTCCTCAATCCTCAATCCTCAATCCTCAGTTCTCAAGCCTCAATCCTCAATCCTCAATCCTCAATCCTCAATCTTCAATCCTCAATCCTCAATCCTCAATCCTCAATTCTCAATCCTCAATCCTCAATCCTCAATCCTCAATCCTCAATCCTCAATCTTCAATCCTCAATACTCAAACTGCAATCCTCAATCCTCAGTCCTCACTCCTCAATCCTCATTCTCCAATCCTCAATACCGAATCCTCAATCTTCAATCCTCAATCCTCAATCCTCAATTCTCAATCCTCAATCCTCAATCCTCAGACTTCAAACACCAATGCTCAACCCTCAGTCCTCGTCCTCAATCCACAACCCTCAATCCTCAATCCTCAATCCTCAATCCTCAATCCTCAATCCTCAACCCTCAATCCCCAATGCTAAATCCTTAATACCCAATCCTCAGTCTTCAATCCTCAATCCTCAATCCTCAATCCTCAATCCTCAACTCTCAGTCCTCAATCCTCAATCTTCGATCCTCAATACTCAATCTTCAACCTTCAATCCTCAATCCTCAATCCTCAAGCTTCAATCCTCAATACTGAATCTTCAATCCTCAATCTTCAATCCTCAATGTTCAATCCGCAATACCCAATCCTCAATCTTCAATACTCAATCCTCAATCCTCAATCCTCAATCCTCAATCTTCAATCCTCAATACTCAACCTTCAATCCTCAATCCTCAATCCTCAATCCTCAATCCACAGTCTTCAATCTTCAATACCCAATCTTCAATCCTCAATCCTCAATCATAAATCCTCAATGCTCAATCCTCAATCCTCAATCCTCAACCCTCAATCTTCAATCCTCAATACTCAAGCTGCAATCCTCAATCCTCAATCCTCAATCCTCAATCCTCATTCTTCAATCCTCAGTGCCCAGTCCTCAATCTTGAATCCTCAATCCTCAATCCTCGATTCTCATTCCTCAATCCTCAATCGTCAATCCTCAATCCTCAATCCTCAACCCTCAATCCTCAATGTTGAATCCTCAATACCCAATCCTCAATACTCAATCCTCAATCTTCAATCCTCAATACTCAATCTTCATTCCTCAATCCTCAATCCTCAATCCTCAATCCTCAATCCTCGATCCTCAATCCTCAATCCTCAATCTTCAATCTTCAATCCTCAATACTCAGTATTCAATACTCAATTCTCAATCCTCAATCCTCAATCCTCATTCTTCAATCCTCAATACCCAATCCACAATCTTCAATCCTCAATCCTCAACCCTCAATTCTCAATACTCAATCCTCAATCCTCAGACCTCAAACAGCAATACTCAACCCTCAGTCCTCGTCCTCAATCCACAAGCATCAATACCCAATCCTCAATCTTCAATCATCAATATTCAATCTTGAGTCCTCAATCCTCAATCCTCAATCCTCAATCTTCAATACTCAATCCTCAATCCTCAATCCTCAATCCTCAATCTTCAATCCTCAATACTCAACCTTCAATCCTCAATCCTCAATCCTCAATCCTCAATCCACAGTCTTCAATCCTCAATACCCAATCTTCAATCCTCAATCCTCAATCATCAATCCTCAATGCTCAATCCTCAATCCTCAATCCTCAACCCTCAATTTTCAATCCTCAATACTCAAGCTGCAATCCTCAATCCTCAATCCTCAATCCTCAATCCTCATTCTTCAATCCTCAGTGCCCAGTCCTCAATCTTGAATCCTCAATCCTCAATCCTCGATTCTCATTCCTCAATCCTCAATCGTCAATCCTCAATCCTCAATCCTCAACCATCAATCCTCAATGTTGAATCCTCAATACCCAATCCTCAATACTCAATCCTCAATCTTCAATCCTCAATACTCAATCTTCATTCCTCAATCCTCAATCCTCAATCCTCAATCCTCAATCCTCAATCCTCAACCCTCAATCCCCAATGCTCAATCCTCAATACCCAATCCTCAGTCTTCAATCCTCAATCCTCAATCCTCAATCCTCAATCCTCAATCTTCAATCCTCAATACTCAATCTTCAATCCTCAGTCCTCAATCCTCGGTCCTTAATCCTCAATCGCCAATCTCCAATCCTGAATACTCAATCTTCAATCCTCAATACTCAATCTTCAATCCTCAATCCTCAGTCCTCAAGCCTCAATTCTGAATCCTGAAATCTCAATTCTGAATCTTCAATCCTGAACCCTCAATCTTCAGCTCTCAGTCCTCAACAATCAGTTGTCAATCCTCACTCCTCAATAGAATATACTCAATTCACAGTTTTCAATACACAATACTCAACCTGCAATCTTCGAATCTCTATCCACAAACATCAATTCTCATCACTCAACCCTCAGCACTCAGTCCTCAATGTTCAATCCTCAATTCTCAATCTTCAATCCTCAATACTGAACCTTCAATCCTCAATCCTCAATCCTCAGTCCTCAATCCTCAATCCTCAATCTTCAATCCTCAGTCCCCAATCCTCAATCTTCAACCCTCAATCCTCAATCCTCAATCCTCAATCCTCGATCCTCAGTCCTCAATCCTCAATCCTCAATCCTCAATGTTCAATCCGCAATACCCAATCCTCAATCTTCAATCCTCAATCCTCAATCCTCAATCCTCAATCCTCAATCCTCAGTCCTCAAACCTTAATCCTGAATCCTCAATCCTGAATCCTCAATCTTCAGCACTCAGTCCTCAACAATCAGTTGTCAATCCCCAATCCTCAATGGAATATCATCAATTCACAGTTTTCAATACTCAATACACAATCTGCAATCTTCAAATCTCTATCCACAAACATCAATTCTCATCTCTCAACACTCAACACTCCGTCCCCAATCCTCAATCTTGAATCCTCAATCCTCAATCCTCAATCTTCAATCCTCAATCCTCAATCGTCAATCCTCAATGCTCAATCCTCAATCCTCAATCCTCAATCCTCAATACTCAGACCTCAAACATCAACACTCAACCCTCAATCATCGTCCTCAATCCACAACCCTCAATCCTCAATCCTCAGTCCTAAATCCTCAATCCTCATTCCTCAAACCTCAATCCTCAACCGTCAGTCCCCGTCCTCAATCCTCAAACATGAATCCTCAATCCTCAACCTTCAATCATCAATACTCCATCTTCAATCCTCAATTATCAATCCTCAATCTTCAATCCTCAATACTCAATCTTCAATAGTCAATCCTCAATACTCAATCCTCAATACTCAATCCTCAATCGTCAATACTCAATCCCCAATCCTCAATCTTCAATCCTCAATCCTCAATCCTCAATCCTCAATCCTCAGTCTTCAATCCTCAATACTCAATCTTCATTCCTCAATCCTCAATCCTCAATCCTCAATCCTCAATCCTCGATCCTCATTCCTCAATCCCCAATCCTCAATCTTCAATCCTCAATACTCAGTATTCAATACTCAATCCTCAATCCTCAATCCTCAATCCTCATTCTTCAATCCTCAATCCTCAATCCTCAATCCTCAATCCTCAATCCTCAATCCTCAGTCCTCAATCCTTAATCCTGAATACTCAATCCTGAATCCTCATTCCTCAATCCTCAATCCTCAATTCTCAATCCTCAATCCTCAATCCTCAGACCTCAAACAGCAGTACTCAACCCTCAGTCCTCGTCCTCAATCCACAAGCATCAATACCCAATCCTCAATCTTCAATCATCAATATTCAATTTTGAGTCCTCAATCCTCAATCCTCAATCCTCAATCCTCAACCTTCAATCCTCAATACTCAATCTTCATTCCTCAATCCTCAATCCTCAATCCTCAGTTCTCAAGCCTCAATCCTCAATCCTCAATCCTCAATCCTCAATCTTCAATCCCCGATCCTCAATCCTCAATCCTCAATTCTCAATCCTCAATCCTCAATCCTCAATCCTCAATCCTCAATCCTCAATCTTCAATCCTCAATACTCAAACTGCAATCCTCAATCCTCAGTCCTCACTCCTCAATCCTCATTCTCCAATCCTCAATACCGAATCCTCAATCTTCAATCCTCAATCCTCAATCCTCAATTCTCAATCCTCAATCCTCAATCCTCAGACTTCAAACACCAATACTCAACCCTCAGTCCTCATCCTCAATCCACAACCCTCAATCCTCAATCCTCAATCCTCAATCCTCTATCCTCAACCCTCAATCCCCAATGCTAAATCCTTAATACCCAATCCTCAGTCTTCAATCCTCAATCCTCAATCCTCAATCCTCAATCCTCAACTCTCAGTCCTCAATCCTCAATCTTCGATCCTCAATACTCAATCTTCAACCTTCAATCCTCAATCCTCAATCCTCAAGCTTCAATCCTCAATACTGAATCTTCAATCCTCAATCTTCAATCCTCAATGTTCAATCCGCAATACCCAATCCTCAATCTTCAATACTCAATCCTCAATCCTCAATCCTCAATCCTCAATCTTCAATCCTCAATACTCAACCTTCAATCCTCAATCCTCAATCCTCAATCCTCAATCCACAGTCTTCAATCCTCAATACCCAATCTTCAATCCTCAATCCTCAATCATCAATCCTCAATGCTCAATCCTCAATCCTCAATCCTCAATCCTCAATCCTCAATCCTCAGTCCTCAATCCTTAATCCTGAATACTCAATCCTGAATCCTCATTCCTCAATCCTCAATCCTCAATTCTCAATCCTCAATCCTCAATCCTCAGACCTCAAACAGCAGTACTCAACCCTCAGTCCTCGTCCTCAATCCACAAGCATCAATACCCAATCCTCAATCTTCAATCATCAATATTCAATTTGAGTCCTCAATCCTCAATCCTCAATCCTCAATCCTCAATCTTCAATCCTCAATACTCAATCTTCATTCCTCAATCCTCAATCCTCAATCCTCAGTTCTCAAGCCTCAATCCTCAATCCTCAATCCTCAATCCTCAATCTTCAATCCTCGATCCTCAATCCTCAATCCTCAATTCTCAATCCTCAATCCTCAATCCTCAATCCTCAAT
This sequence comes from Calliopsis andreniformis, assembly GCF_051401765.1. NCBI lineage: Eukaryota > Metazoa > Arthropoda > Insecta > Hymenoptera > Andrenidae > Calliopsis > Calliopsis andreniformis. Next base: position 1,409,352 of record NW_027480525.1, on the reverse strand, counting down.
CCTCAATCCTCAATCTTCAATCCTCAATACTCAAACTGCAATCCTCAATCCTCAGTCCTCACTCCTCAATCCTCATTCTCCAATCCTCAATACCGAATCCTCAATCTTCAATCCTCAATCCTCAATCCTCAATTCTCAATCCTCAATCCTCAATCCTCAGACTTCAAACACCAATACTCAACCCTCAGTCCTCATCCTCAATCCACAACCCTCAATCCTCAATCCTCAATCCTCAATCCTCTATCCTCAACCCTCAATCCCCAATGCTAAATCCTTAATACCCAATCCTCAGTCTTCAATCCTCAATCCTCAATCCTCAATCCTCAATCCTCAACTCTCAGTCCTCAATCCTCAATCTTCGATCCTCAATACTCAATCTTCAACCTTCAATCCTCAATCCTCAATCCTCAAGCTTCAATCCTCAATACTGAATCTTCAATCCTCAATCCTCAACCCTCAATCTTCAATCCTCAATACTCAAGCTGCAATCCTCAATCCTCAATCCTCAATCCTCAATCCTCATTCTTCAATCCTCAGTGCCCAGTCCTCAATCCTGAATCCTCAATCCTCAATCCTCGATTCTCATTCCTCAATCCTCAATCGTCAATCCTCAATCCTCAATCCTCAACCCTCAATCCTCAATGTTGAATCCTCAATACCCAATCCTCAATACTCAATCCTCAATCTTCAATCCTCAATACTCAATCTTCATTCCTCAATCCTCAATCCTCAATCCTCAATCCTCAATCCTCGATCCTCAATCCTCAATCCTCAATCTTCAATCTTCAATCCTCAATACTCAGTATTCAATACTCAATCCTCAATCCTCAATCCTCAATCCTCATTCTTCAATCCTCAATACCCAATCCACAATCTTCAATCCTCAATCCTCAACCCTCAATTCTCAATACCCAATCCTCAATCCTCAGACCTCAAACAGCAATACTCAACCCTCAGTCCTCGTCCTCAATCCACAAGCATCAATACCCAATCCTCAATCTTCAATCATCAATATTCAATCTTGAGTCCTCAATCCTCAATCCTCAATCCTCAATCCTCAATGTTCAATCCTCAATACTCAATCTTCATTCCTCAATCCTCAATCCTCAATCCTCAGTTCTCAAGCCTCAATCCTCAGTCCTCATCCTCAATCCACAACCCTCAATCCTCAATCCTCAATCCTCAATCCTCTATCCTCAACCCTCAATCCCCAATGCTAAATCCTTAATACCCAATCCTCAGTCTTCAATCCTCAATCCTCAATCCTCAATCCTCAATCCTCAACTCTCAGTCCTCAATCCTCAATCTTCGATCCTCAATACTCAATCTTCAACCTTCAATCCTCAATCCTCAATCCTCAAGCTTCAATCCTCAATACTGAATCTTCAATCCTCAATCCTCAACCCTCAATCTTCAATCCTCAATACTCAAGCTGCAATCCTCAATCCTCAATCCTCAATCCTCAATCCTCATTCTTCAATCCTCAGTGCCCAGTCCTCAATCCTGAATCCTCAATCCTCAATCCTCGATTCTCATTCCTCAATCCTCAATCGTCAATCCTCAATCCTCAATCCTCAACCCTCAATCCTCAATGTTGAATCCTCAATACCCAATCCTCAATACTCAATCCTCAATCTTCAATCCTCAATACTCAATCTTCATTCCTCAATCCTCAATCCTCAATCCTCAATCCTCAATCCTCGATCCTCAATCCTCAATCCTCAATCTTCAATCTTCAATCCTCAATACTCAGTATTCAATACTCAATCCTCAATCCTCAATCCTCAATCCTCATTCTTCAATCCTCAATACCCAATCCACAATCTTCAATCCTCAATCCTCAACCCTCAATTCTCAATACCCAATCCTCAATCCTCAGACCTCAAACAGCAATACTCAACCCTCAGTCCTCGTCCTCAATCCACAAGCATCAATACCCAATCCTCAATCTTCAATCATCAATATTCAATCTTGAGTCCTCAATCCTCAATCCTCAATCCTCAATCCTCAATGTTCAATCCTCAATACTCAATCTTCATTCCTCAATCCTCAATCCTCAATCCTCAGTTCTCAAGCCTCAATCCTCAATCCTCAATCCTCAATCCTCAATCTTCAATCCTCAATCCTCAATCCTCAATTCTCAATCCTCAATCCTCGATACTCAATCCTCAATCGTCAATCCTCAATCTTCAATCCTCAATACTCAAACTGCAATCCTCAATCCTCAGTCCTCACTCCTCAATCCTCATTCTTCAATTCTCAATACCGAATCCTCAATCTTCAATCCTCAATCCTCAATCCTCAATTCTCAATCCTCAATCCTCAATCCTCAGACTTCAAACACCAATACTCAACCCTCAGCCCTCGTCCTCAATCCACAACCCTCAATCCTCAATCCTCAATCCTCAATCCTCAACCCTCAATCCCCAATGCTAAATCCTCAATACCCAATCCTCAGTCTTCAATCCTCAATCCTCAATCCTCAATCCTCAATCCTCAATCCTCAATCCTCAATCCTCAATCCTCAATACTCAATCTTCAATCCTCAATCTTCAATCCTCAATCCTCAATCCTCAATCCTCAATCCTCAATCCTCAATTCTCAAACCTCAATCGTCAATCCTCAATCCCCAATACTCAATCTTCAATCCTCAATCCTCAATCCTCAATCCTCAATCCTCAATCCTCAATCTTCAATCCTCAATACTCAAACTGCAATCCTCAATCCTCAGTCCTCACTCCTCAATCCTCATTCTTCAATCCTCAATACCGAATCCTCAATCTTCAATCCTCAATCCTCAATCCTCAATTCTCAATCATCAATCCCCAATCCTGAGACTTCAAACACCAATACTCAACCCTCAGTCCTCGTCCTCAATCCACAACCCTCAATCCTCAATCCTCAATCTTCAATCATTAATATTCAATCTTCAATCCTCAATCCTCAATCCTCAATCCTCAACCCTCAATCCCCAATGCTCAATCCTCAATACCCAATCCTCAGTCTTCAATCCTCAATTCTCAATCCTCAATCGTCAATCTTCGATCCTCAATACTCAATCTTCAATCCTCAATCCTCAATCCTCAATCCTCAATCCTCAATCCTCAATCTTCAACGCTCAATACTCAAACTGCAATCCTCAATCCTCAGTCCTCACTCCTCAACCCTCATTCTTCAGTCCTCAATACCGAATCCTCAATCTTCAGACCTCAATCCTCAATCCTCAATTCTCAATCCTCAATCCTCAATCCTCAGACTTCAAACACCAATACTCAACCCTCAGTCCTCGTCCTCAATCCACAACCCCCAATCCTCAATCCTCAATCTTCAATCATTAATATTCAATCTTCAATCCTCAATCCTCAATCCTCAATCCTCAAACCTCAATCCCCAATGCTCAATCCTCAATACCCAATCCTCAGCCTTCAATCCTCAATCCTCAATCCTCAATCCTCAATCCTCAATTCTCAGTCCTCAATCCTCAATCTTCAATCCTCAATACTCAATCTTCAAACTTCAATCCTCAATCCTCAATCCTCAATCTTCAATCCTCAATACTGAATCTTCAATCGTCAATCTTCAATCCTCAATGTTCAATCCGCAATACCCAATCTTCAATCCTCAATCCTCAATTCTCAATCCTCAATGCTCAATACTCAATCGTCAATCCTCAATCCCCAATCCTCAATCTTCAATCCTAAATCCTCAATCCTCAATCCTCAATCCTCAATCTTCAATCGTCAATACTCAATCTTCAATCCTCAATCCTCAATCCTCAATCCTCAATCCTCAATCCTCAATCCTCAATCTTCAATCCTCAATACTCAAACTGCAATCCTGAATCCTCAGTCCTCACTCCTCAATCCTCATTCTTCAGTCCTCAATACCGAATCCTCAATCTTCAATCCTCAATCATCAATCCTCAATTCTCAATCCTCAATCCTCAATCCTCAGACTTCAAACACCAATACTCAACCCTCAGTCCTCGTGCTCAATCCACAACCCTCAATCCTCAATCCTCAATCTTCAATCATTAATATTCAATCTTCAATCCTCAATCCTCAATCCTCAATCCTCAACCCTCAATCCCCAATGCTCAATCCTCAATACCCAATCCTCAGTCTTCAATCCTCAATCCTCAATCCTCAATCCTCAATCCTCAATCTTCAATCCTCAATACTCAATCTTCAATCCTCAATCCTCAATCCTCGGTCCTTAATCCTCAATCGTCAATCTCCAATCCTGAATACTCAATCTTCAATCCTCAATACTCAATCTTCAATCCTCAATCCTCAGTCCTCAAACCTCAATTCTGAATCCTCAAATCTCAATTCTGAATCCTCAATCCTGAACCCTCAATCTTCAGCTCTCAGTCCTCAACAATCAGTTGTCAATCCTCAATCCTCAATAGAATATACTCTATTCACAGTTCTCAATACTCAATACTCAATCTGCAATCTTCAAATCCCTATCCACAAACATCAATTCTCATCACTCAACACTCAACACTCCCTCCCCAATCCTCAATCTTCAATCCTCAATCCTCAATCCTCAATCCTCAATCCTCAATTTTCAATCCTCAATCCTCAATCCTCAGTCCTCAATCCTCAATCCTCAATCTTCAAGCCTCAGTCCCCAATCCTCAATCTTCAACCCTCAATCCTCAATCCTCAATCCTCGATCCTCAGTCCTCAATCCTCAATCCTCAATCCTCAATGCTCAATCCGCAATACCCAATCCTCAATCTTCAATCGTCAATCCTCAATCCTCAGCCCTCAATCCTCAGTCCTCAAACCTTAATCCTGAATCCTCAATCCTGAATCCTCAATCTTCAGCCCTCAGTCCTCAACAATCAGTTGTCAATCCCCAATCCTCAATGGAATATCATCAATTCGCAGTTTTCAATACTCAATACTCAATCTGCAATCTTCAAATCTCTATCCACAAACATCAATTCTCATCACTCAGCACTCAACACTCCGTCCCCAATCCTCAATCTTCAATCCTCAATCCTCAATCCTCAATCTTCAATCCTCAATCCTCAATCGTCAATCCTCAATGCTCAATCCTCAATCCTCAATCCTCAACCCTCAATCTTCAATCCTCAATACTCAATCTGCAATCCTCAATCCTCAATCCTCAATCCTCAATCCTCATTCTTCAATCCTCAGTGCCCAGCCCTCAATCTTGAATCCTCAATCCTCAGTCCTCGATTCTCATTCCTCAATCCTCAATCGTCAATCCTCAATCCTCAATCCTCAACCCTCAATCCTCAATGTTGAATCCTCAATACCCAATCCTCAGTCTTCAATCCTCAATCCTGAATCCTCAATCCTCAATCCTCAATCTTCAATCCTCAATCCTCAATCCTCAATTCTCAATCCTCAATCCTCAATCCTCAGACCTCAAACATCAACACTCAACCCTCAGTCCTCGTCCTCAATCCACAACCCTCAATCCTCAACCGTCCAGTCCCCGTCCTCAATCCTCAAACATGAATCCTCAATCCTCAACCTTCAATCATCAATACTCCATCTTCAATCCTCAATTATCAATCCTCAATCTTCAATCCTCAATACTCAATCTTCAATAATCAATCCTCAATACTCAATCCTCAATACTCAATCCTCAATCGTCAATACTCAATCCCCAATCCTCAATCTTCAATCCTCAATCCTCAATCCTCTATCCTCAATCCTCAGTCTTCAATCCTCAATACTCAATCTTCATTCCTCAATCCTCAATCCTCAATCCTCAATCCTCAATCCTCGATCCTCAATCCTCAATCCTCAATCCTCAATCTTCAATCCTCAATACTCAGTATTCAATACTCAATCCTCAATCCTCATTCTTCAATCCTCAATACCCAATCCACAATCTTCAATCCTCAATCCTCAACCCTTCAATTCTCAATAGTCAATCCTCAATCCTCAGACCTCAAACAGCAATACTCAACCCTCAGTCCTCGTCCTCAATCCACAAGCATCAATACCCAATCCTCAATCTTCAATCATCAATATTCAATCTTGAGTCCTCAATCCTCAATCCTCAATCCTCAATCCTCAATCTTCAATCCTCAATACTCAATCTTCATTCCTCAATCCTCAATCCTCAATCCTCAGTTCTCAAGCCTCAATCCTCAATCCTCAATCCTCAATCCTCAATCTTCAATCCTCAATCCTCAATCCTCAATTCTCAATCCTCAATCCTCAATCCTCAATCCTCAATCCTCGATCCTCAATCTTCAATCCTCAATACTCAAACTGCAATCCTCAATCCTCAGTCCTCACTCCTCAATCCTCATTCTTCAATCCTCAATACCGAATCCTCAATCTTCAATCCTCAATCCTCAATCCTCAATTCTCAATCCTCAATCCTCAATCCTCAGACTTCAAACACCAATACTCAACCCTAAGTCCTCGTCCTCAATCCACAACCCTCAATCCACAATCCTCAATCCTCAATCCTCAATCCTCACCCTTAATCCCCAATGCTAAATCCTCAATACCCAATCCTCAGTCTTCAATCCTCAATCCTCAATCCTCAATCCTCAATCCTCAACTCTCAGTCCTCAATCCTCAATCTTCGATCCTCAATAATCAATCCTCAATCTTCAATCCTCAATCCTCAATCCTCAATTCTCAATCCTCAATCCTCAATCCTCAATCCTCAATCCTCAATCCTCAATCTTCAATCTTCAATACTCAAACTGCAATCCTCAATCCTCAGTCCTCACTCCTCAATCCTCATTCTTCAATCCTCAATACCGAATCCTCAATCTTCAATCCTCAATCCTCAATCCTCAATTCTCAATCCTCAATCCTCAATCCTCAGACTTCAAACACCAATACTCAACCCTCAGTCCTCGTCCTCAAACCACAACCCTCAATCCTCAATCCTCAATCCTCAATCCTCAATCCTCAACCCTCAATCCCCAATGCTAAATCCTCAATACCCAATCCTCAGTCTTCAATCCTCAATCCTCAATCCTCAATCCTCAATCCTCAATCCTCAATCCTCAATCCTCAATACTCAATCTTCAATCCTCAATCCTCAATAGAATATCCTCAATTCACAGGCTTCAATGCTCAATACTCAACCTGCAATCTTCAAATCTCTATCCACAAACATGAATTCTCATCACTCAACCCTCAACACTCAGTCCCCAATCCTCAATCCTCAATCCTCAATTCTCAATCCTCAATCGTCAATCCTCAATCCCCAAAACTCAATCTTCAATCCTCAATCCTCAATCCTCAATCCTCAATCCTCAATCCTCAATCCTCAATCTTCAATCCTCAATACTCAATCTTCAATCCTCAATCCTCAATCCTCAATCCTCAATCCTCAATCCTCAATCCTCAATCTTCAATCCTCAACACTCAAACTGCAATCCTCAATCCTCAGTCCTCACTCCTCAATCCTCATTCTTCAATCCTCAATACCGAATCCTCAATCTTCAATCCTCAATCCTCAATCCTCAATTCTCAATCATCAATCCCCAATCCTCAGACTTCAAACACCAATACTCAACCCTCAGTCCTCGTCCTCAATCCACAACCCTCAATCCTCAATCCTCAATCTTCAATCATTAATATTCAATCCTCAATCCTCAATCCTCAATCCTCATTCTTCAATCCTCAATACTCAATCTTCAATCCTCAATCCTCAATACTCAATCTTCAATCCTCAATCCTCAATCCTCAATCTTCAACCCTCAATCCTCAATCCTCAATCCTCGATCCTCAGCCCTCAATCCTCAATCCTCAATCCTCAATGCTCAATCCGCAATACCCAATCCTCAATCTTCAATCCTCAATCCTCAATCCTCAATCCTCAATCCTCAGTCCTCAAACCTTAATCCTGAATCCTCAATCCTGAATCCTCAATCTTCAGCCCTCAGTCCTCAACAATCAGTTGTCAATCCCCAATCCTCAATGGAATATCATCAATTCACAGTTTTCAATACTCAATACTCAATCTGCAATCTTCAAGTCTCTATCCACAAACATCAATTCTCATCTCTCAACACTCAACACTCCGTCCCCAATCCTCAATCTTCAATCCTCAATCCTCAATCCTCAATCTTCAATCCTCAATCCTCAATCGTCAATCCTCAATGCTCAATCCTCAATCCTCAATCCTCAACCCTCAACCTTCAATCCTCAATACTCAATCTGCAATCCTCAATCCTCAATCCTCAATCCTCAATCCTCATTCTTCAATCCTCAGTGCCCAGTCCTCAATCTTGAATCCTCAATCCTCAATCCTCGATTCTCATTCCTCAATCCTCAACCGTCAATCCTCAATCCTCAATCCTCAACCCTCAATTCTCAACGTTGAATCCTCAATACCCAATCCTCAGTCTTCAATCCTCAATCCTGAATCTTCAATCCTCAATCCTCAACCTTCAATCCTCAATCCTCAATCCTCAATTATCAATCCTCAATCCTCAATCCTCAGACCTCAAACATCAACACTCAACCCTCAGTCCTCGTCCTCAATCCACAACCCTCAATCCTCAATCCTCAGTCCTAAATCCTCAATCCTCAATCCTCAAACATGAATCCTCAATCCTCAACCTTCAATCATCAATACTCCGTCTTCAATCCTCAATTATCAATCCTCAATCTTCAATCCTCAATACTCAATCTTCAATAATCAATCCTCAATACTCAATCCTCAATACTCAATCCTCAATCGTCAATACTCAATCCCCAATCCTCAATCTTCAATCCTCAATCCTCAATCCTCAATCCTCAATCCTCAGTCTTCAATCCTCAATACTCAATCTTCATTCCTCAATCCTCAATCCTCAATCCTCAATCCTCAATCCTCGATCCTCAATCCTCAATCCTCAATCCTCAATCTTCAATCCTCAATACTCAGTATTCAATACTCAATCCTCAATCCTCAATCCTCAATCCTCATTCTTCGATCCTCAATACCCAATCCACAATCTTCAATCCTCAATCCTCAACCCTCAATTCTCAATACTCAATCCTCAATCCTCAGACCTCAAACAGCAATACTCAACCCTCAGTCCTCGTCCTCAATCCACAAGCATCAATACCCAATCCTCAATCTTCAATCATCAATATTCAATCTTGAGTCCTCAATCCTCAATCCTCAATCCTCAATCCTCAATCTTCAATCCTCAATACTCAATCTTCATTCCTCAATCCTCAATCCTCAATCCTCAGTTCTCAAGCCTCAGTCCTCAATCCTCAATCCTCAATCCTCAATCCTCAATCTTCAATCCTCAATCCTCAATCCTCAATTCTCAATCCTCAATCCTCAATCCTCAATCCTCAATCCTCAATCCTCAATCTTCAATCCTCAATACTCAAACTGCAATCCTCAATCCTCAGTCCTCACTCCTCAATCCTCATTCTTCAATCCTTAATACCGAATCCTCAATCTTCAATCCTCAATCCTCAATCCTCAATTCTCAATCCTCAATCCTCAATCCTCAGACTTCAAACACCAATACTCAACCCTCAGACCTCGTCCTCAATCCACAACCCTCAATCCTCAATCGTCAATCCTCAATCCTCAATCCTCAACCCTCAATCCTCAATGTTGAATCCTCAATACCCAATCCTCAGTCTTCAATCCTCAATCCTCAATCCTCAATCCTCAATCCTCAATCTTCAATCCTCAATCCTCAATCCTCAATTCTCAATCTTCAATCCTCAATCCTCAATCCTCAATCCTCAATCCTCAATCTTCAATCCTCAATACTCAATCTTCAATCCTCAATCCTCAGTCCTCAAACCTCAATTCTGTATCCTCAAATCTCAATTCTGAATCCTCAATCCTGAACCCTCAATCTTCAGCTCTCAGTCCTCAACAATCAGTTGTCAATCCTCAATCCTCAATAGAATATACTCAATTCACAGTTTTCAATACACAATACTCAACCTGCAATCTTCGTATCTCTATCCACAAACATCAATTCTCATCACTCAACCCTCAACACTCAGTCCTCAATGTTCAATACTCAATCATCAATTCTCAATCTTCAATCCTCAATACTGAACCTTCAATCCTCAATCCTCAATCCTCAGTCCTCAATCCTCAATCCTCAATCTTCAATCCTCAGTCCCCAATCCTCAATCTTCAACCCTCAATCCTCAATCCTCAATCCTCGATCCTCAGTCCTCAATCCTCAATCCTCAATCCTCAATGTTCAATCCGCAATACCCAATCCTCAATCGTCAATCCTCAATCCTCAATCCTCAATCCTCAATCCTCAATCCTCAGTCCTCAAACCTTAATCCTGAATCCTCAATCCTGAATACTCAACCTTCAGCCCTCAGTCCTCAACAATCAGTTGTCAATCCCCAATCCTCAATGGAATATCATCAATTCACAGTATTCAATACTCAATACTCAATCTGCAATCATCACATCTCTATCCACAAACATCAATTCTCATCTCTCAACACTCAACACTCCGTCCCCAATCCTCAATCTTCAATCCTCAATCCACAATCCTCAATCCTCAATCCTCAATTTTCAATCCTCAATACTCAATCTTCAATCATCAATACTCAATCTTCAATCCGCAATCCTCAATCTTCAATCCTCAATCCTCAATTCTCAGTCCTCAATACTCAATCCTCAATTGTCAATCCTCAATCCCCAATCCTCATTCTTCAATCCTCAGTGCCCAGTCCTCAATCTTGAATCCTCAATCCTCAATCCTCGATTCTCATTCCTCAATCCTCAATCGTCAATCCTCAATCCTCAGTCCTCAACCCTCAATACTCAATGTTGAATCCTCAATACCCAATCCTCAGTCTTCAATCCTCAACCCTCAATCCTCAATCCTCAATCCTCAATCTTCAATCCTCAATCCTCAATCCTCAATTCTCAATCCTCAATCCTCAATCCTCAGCCCTCAAACATCAACACTCAACCCTCAGTCCTCGTCCTCAATCCACAACCCTCAATCCTCAATCCTCAGTCCTAAACCCTCAATCCTCAATCCTCAAACCTCAATCCTCAATCCTCAATCCTCAATCTTCAATCCTCAATCCTCAATCCTCAATTCTCAATCCTCAATCCTCAATCCTCAGCCCTCAAACATCAACACTCAACCCTCAGTTCTCGTCCTCAATCCACAACCCTCAATCCTCAATCCTCAGTCCTAAACCCTCAATCCTCAATCCTCAAACCTCAATCCTCAACCGTCAGTCCCCGTCCTCAATCCTCAAACATGAATCCTCAATCCTCAACCTTCAATCATCAATACTCCATCTTCAATCCTCAATTATCAATCCTCAATCTTCAATCCTCAATACTCAATCTTCAATAATCAATCCTCAATACTCAATATTCAATACTCAATCCTCAATCGTCAATACTCAATCCCCAACCCTCAATCTTCAATCCTCAATCCTCAATCCTCAATCCTCAATCCTCAATCTTCAATCCTCAATACTCAATCTTCATTCCTCAATCCTCAATCCTCAATCCTCAATCCTCAATCCTCGATCCTCAATCCTCAATCCTCAATCCTCAATCTTCAATCCTCAATACTCAGTATTCAATACTCAATCCTCAATCCTCAATCCTCAATCCTCATTCTTCAATCCTCAATACCCAATCCACAATCTTCAATCCTCAATCCTCAACCCTCAATTCTCAATACTCAATCCTCAATCCTCAGACCTCAAACAGCAATACTCAACCCTCAGTCCTCGTCCTCAATCCACAAGCATCAATACCCAATCCTCAATCTTCAATCATCAATATTCAATCTTGAGTCCTCAATCCTCAATCCTCAATCCTCAATCCTCAATCTTCAATCCTCAATACTCAATCTTCATTCCTCAATCCTCAATGCTCAATCCTCAGTTCTCAAGCCTCAGCCCTCAATCCTCAATCCTCAATCCTCAATCTTCAATCCTCAATCCTCAATCCTCAATTCTCAATCCTCAATCCTCAATCCTCAATCCTCAATCCTCAATCCTCAATCTTCAATCCTCAATACTCAAACTGCAATCCTCAATCCTCAGTCCTCACTCCTCAATCCTCATTCTTCAATCCTCAATACCGAATCCGCAATCTTCAATCCTCAATCCTCAATCCTCAATGTTGAATCCTCAATACCCAATCCTCAATCCTCAATCCTCAATCTTCAATCCTCAATACTCAATCTTCATTCCTCAATCCTCAATCCCCAATCCTCAATCCTCAATCCTCGATCCTCAATCCTCAATCCTCAATCTTCAATCTTCAATCCTCAATACTCAGTATTCAATACTCAATCCTCAATCCTCAATCCTCAATCCTCATTCTTCAATCCTCAATACCCAATCCACAATCTTCAATCCTCAATCCTCAACCCTCAATTCTCAATACTCAATCCTCAATCCTCAGACCTCAAACAGCAATACTCAACCCTCAGTCCTCGTCCTCAATCCACAAGCATGAATACCCAATCCTCAATCTTCAATTATCAATATTCAATCTTGAGTCCTCAATCCTCAATCCTCAATCCTCAATCCTCAATACTCAATCTTCAATCCTCAATCTTCAATCCTCAATCCTCAATCCTCAATCTTCAGTCCTCAATACTCAATCTTCAATCCTCAATCCTCTATCCTCAATCCTCAATCCTCAATCCTCAATCTTCAATCCTCAATACTCAAACTGCAATTCTCAATCCTCAGTCCTCACTCCTCAATCCTCATTCTTCAATCCTCAATACCGAATCCTCAATCTTCAATCCTCAATCCTCAATCCTCAATTCTCAATCCTCAACCCTCAATCCTCAGACTTCAAACACCAATACTCAACCCTCAGTCCTCGTCCTCAATCCACAACCCTCAATCCTCAATCCTCAATCCTCAATCCTCAATCCTCAACCCTCAATCCCCAATGCTAAATCCTCAATACCCAATCCTCAGTCTTCAATCCTCAATCCTCAATCCTCAATCCTCAATCCTCAATCCTCAACCCTCAATCCTCAATACTCAATCTTCAATCCTCAATCCTCAATAGAATATCCTCAATTCACAGGCTTCAATACTCAATACTCAACCTGCAATCTTCAAATCTCTATCCACAAACATGAATTCTCATCACTCAACCCTCAACACTCAGTCCCCAATCCTCAATCCTCAATCCTCAATTCTCAATCCTCAATCGTCAATCCTCAATCCCCAATACTCAATCTTCAATCCTCAGTCCTCAATCCTCAATCCTCGATCCTCAATCTTCAATCCTCAATACTCAATCTTCAATCCTCAATCCTCAATCCTCAATCCTCTATCCTCAATCCTCAATCCTCAATCTTCCTTCCTCAATACTCAAACTGCAATCCTCAATCCTCAGTCCTCACTCCTCAATCCTCATTCTTCAATCCTCAATACCGAATCCTCAATCTTCAATCCTCAATCCTCAATCCTCAATTCTCAATCATCAATCCCCAATCCTCAGACTTCAAACACCAATACTCAACCCTCAGTCCTCGTCCTCAATCCACAACCCTCAATCCTCAATCCTCAATCTTCAATCATTAATATTCAATCTTCAATCCTCAATCCTCAATCCTCAATCCTCAACCCTCAATCCCCAATGCTCAATCCTCAATACCCAATCCTCAGTCTTCAATCCTCAATTCTCAATCCTCAATCGTCAATCTTCGATCCTCAATACTCAATCTTCAATCCTCAATCCTCAATCCTCAATCCTCAATCCTCAATCCTCAATCTTCAATGCTCAATACTCAAACTGCAATCCTCAATCCTCAGTCCTCACTCCTCAACCCTCATTCTTCTGTCCTCAATACCGAATCCTCAATCTTCAGTCCTCAATCATCAATCCTCAATTCTCAATCCTCAGTCCCCAATCCTCAGACTTCAAACACCAATACTCAACCCTCAGTCCTCGTCCTCAATCCACAACCCTCAATCCTCAATCCTCAATCTTCAATCATTAATATTCAATCTTCAATCCTCAATCCTCAATCCTCAATCCTCAACCCTCAATCCCCAATGCTCAATCCTCAATACCCAATCCTCAGTCTTCAATCCTCAATTCTCAATCCTCAATCGTCAATCTTCGATCCTCAATACTCAGTCTTCAATCCTCAATCCTCAATCTTCAAGCCTCAGTCCCCAATCCTCAATCTTCAACCCTCAATCCTCAATCCTCAATCCTCGATCCTCAGTCCTCAATCCTCAATCCTCAATCCTCAATGCTCAATCCGCAATACCCAATCCTCAATCTTCAATCCTCAATCCTCAATCCTCAATCCTCAATCCTCAGTCCTCAAACCTTAATCCTGAATCCTCAATCCTGAATCCTCAATCTTCAGCCCTCAGTCCTCAACAATCAGTTGTCAATCCCCAATCCTCAATGGAATATCATCAATTCACAGTTTTCAATACTCAATACTCAATCTGCAATCTTCAAATCTCTATCCACAAACATCAATTCTCATCACTCAACACTCAACACTCCGTCCCCAATCCTCAATCTTCAATCCTCAATCCTCAATCCTCAATCCTCAATCCTCAATCTTCAATCCTCAATACTCAATCTTCAATCATCAATACTCAATCTTCAATCCTCAATCCTCAATCCTCGGTCCTGAATCCTCAATCGCCAATCTCCAATCCTGAATACTCAATCTTCAATCCTCAATACTCAATCTTGAATCCTCAATTCTCAGTCCTCAAACCTCAATTCTGAATCCTCAAATCTCAATTCTGAATCTTCAATCCTGAACCCTAAATCTTCAGCTCTCAGTCCTCAACAATCAGTTGTCAATCCTCACTCCTCAATAGAATATACTCAATTCACAGTTTTCAATACACAATACTCAACCTGCAATCTTCGAATCTCTAACCACAAACATCAATTCTCATCACTCAACCCTCATCACTCAGTCCTCAATGTTCAATCATCAATCATCAATCTTCAATCCTCAATACTCAATCTGCAATCCTCAATCCTCAATCCTCAATCCTCAATCCTCATTCTTCAATCCTCAGTGCCCAGTCCTCAATCTTGAATCCTCAATCCTCAATCCTCGATTCTCATTCCTCAATCCTCAACCGTCAATCCTCAATCCTCAATCCTCAACCCTCAATCCTCAATGTTGAATCCTCAATACCCAATCCTCAGTCTTCAATCCTCAATCCTGAATCTTCAATCCTCAATCCTCAATCTTCAATCCTCAATCCTCAATCCTCAATTCTCAATCCTCAATCCTCAATCCTCAGACCTCAAACATCAACACTCAACCCTCAGTCCTCGTCCTCAATCCACAACCCTCAATCCTCAATCCTCAGTCCTAAATCCTCAATCCTCAATCCTCAAACCTCAATCCTCAACCGTCAGTCCCCGTCCTCAATACTCAAACATGAATCCTCAATCCTCAACCTTCAATCATCAATACTCCATCTTCAATCCTCAATTATCAATCCTCAATCTTCAATCCTCAATACTCAATCTTCAATAATCAATCCTCAATACTCAATCCTCAATACTCAATCCTCAATCGTCAATACTCAGTCCCCAATCCTCAATCTTCAATCCTCAATCCTCAATCCTCAATCCTCAATCCTCAGTCTTCAATCCTCAATACTCAATCTTCATTCCTCAATCCTCAATCCTCAATCCTCAATCCTCAATCCTCGATCCTCAATCCTCAATCCTCAATCCTCAATCTTCAATCCTCAATACTCAGTATTCAATACTCAATCCTCAATCCTCAATCCTCAATCCTCATTCTTCGATCCTCAATACCCAATCCACAATCTTCAATCCTCAATCCTCAACCCTCAATTCTCAATACTCAATCCTCAATCCTCAGACCTCAAACAGCAATACTCAACCCTCAGTCCTCGTCCTCAATCCACAAGCATCAATACCCAATCCTCAATCTTCAATCATCAATATTCAATCTTGAGTCCTCAATCCTCAATCCTCAATCCTCAATCCTCAATCTTCAATCCTCAATACTCAATCTTCATTCCTCAATCCTCAATCCTCAATCCTCAATCCTCAGTTCTCAAGCCTCAATCCTCAATCCTCAATCCTCAATCCTCAATCTTCAATCCTCAATCCTCAATCCTCAATTCTCAATCCTCAATCCTCAATCCTCAATCCTCAATCCTCAATCCTCAATCTTCAATCCTCAATACTCAAACTGCAATCCTCAATCCTCAGTCCTCACTCCTCAATCCTCATTCTTCAATCCTCAATACCGAATCCGCAATCTTCAATCCTCAATCCTCAATCCTCAATGTTGAATCCTCAATACCCAATCCTCAATCCTCAATCCTCAATCTTCAATCCTCAATACTCAATCTTCATTCCTCAATCCTCAATCCCCAATCCTCAATCCTCAATCCTCGATCCTCAATCCTCAATCCTCAATCTTCAATCTTCAATCCTCAATACTCAGTATTCAATACTCAATCCTCAATCCTCAATCCTCAATCCTCATTCTTCAATCCTCAATACCCAATCCACAATCTTCAATCCTCAATCCTCAACCCTCAATTCTCAATACTCAATCCTCAATCCTCAGACCTCAAACAGCAATACTCAACCCTCAGTCCTCGTCCTCAATCCACAAGCATGAATACCCAATCCTCAATCTTCAATTATCAATATTCAATCTTGAGTCCTCAATCCTCAATCCTCAATCCTCAATCCTCAATACTCAATCTTCAATCCTCAATCTTCAATCCTCAATCCTCAATCCTCAATCTTCAGTCCTCAATACTCAATCTTCAATCCTCAATCCTCTATCCTCAATCCTCAATCCTCAATCCTCAATCTTCAATCCTCAATACTCAAACTGCAATTCTCAATCCTCAGTCCTCACTCCTCAATCCTCATTCTTCAATCCTCAATACCGAATCCTCAATCTTCAATCCTCAATCCTCAATCCTCAATTCTCAATCCTCAACCCTCAATCCTCAGACTTCAAACACCAATACTCAACCCTCAGTCCTCGTCCTCAATCCACAACCCTCAATCCTCAATCCTCAATCCTCAATCCTCAATCCTCAACCCTCAATCCCCAATGCTAAATCCTCAATACCCAATCCTCAGTCTTCAATCCTCAATCCTCAATCCTCAATCCTCAATCCTCAATCCTCAACCCTCAATCCTCAATACTCAATCTTCAATCCTCAATCCTCAATAGAATATCCTCAATTCACAGGCTTCAATACTCAATACTCAACCTGCAATCTTCAAATCTCTATCCACAAACATGAATTCTCATCACTCAACCCTCAACACTCAGTCCCCAATCCTCAATCCTCAATCCTCAATTCTCAATCCTCAATCGTCAATCCTCAATCCCCAATACTCAATCTTCAATCCTCAGTCCTCAATCCTCAATCCTCGATCCTCAATCTTCAATCCTCAATACTCAATCTTCAATCCTCAATCCTCAATCCTCAATCCTCAATCCTCAATCCTCAATCCTCAATCTTCCTTCCTCAATACTCAAACTGCAATCCTCAATCCTCAGTCCTCACTCCTCAATCCTCATTCTTCAATCCTCAATACCGAATCCTCAATCTTCAATCCTCAATCCTCAATCCTCAATTCTCAATCATCAATCCCCAATCCTCAGACTTCAAACACCAATACTCAACCCTCAGTCCTCGTCCTCAATCCACAACCCTCAATCCTCAATCCTCAATCTTCAATCATTAATATTCAATCTTCAATCCTCAATCCTCAATCCTCAATCCTCAACCCTCAATCCCCAATGCTCAATCCTCAATACCCAATCCTCAGTCTTCAATCCTCAATTCTCAATCCTCAATCGTCAATCTTCGATCCTCAATACTCAATCTTCAATCCTCAATCCTCAATCCTCAATCCTCAATCCTCAATCCTCAATCTTCAATGCTCAATACTCAAACTGCAATCCTCAATCCTCAGTCCTCACTCCTCAACCCTCATTCTTCTGTCCTCAATACCGAATCCTCAATCTTCAGTCCTCAATCATCAATCCTCAATTCTCAATCCTCAGTCCCCAATCCTCAGACTTCAAACACCAATACTCAACCCTCAGTCCTCGTCCTCAATCCACAACCCTCAATCCTCAATCCTCAATCTTCAATCATTAATATTCAATCTTCAATCCTCAATCCTCAATCCTCAATCCTCAACCCTCAATCCCCAATGCTCAATCCTCAATACCCAATCCTCAGTCTTCAATCCTCAATTCTCAATCCTCAATCGTCAATCTTCGATCCTCAATACTCAGTCTTCAATCCTCAATCCTCAATCTTCAAGCCTCAGTCCCCAATCCTCAATCTTCAACCCTCAATCCTCAATCCTCAATCCTCGATCCTCAGTCCTCAATCCTCAATCCTCAATCCTCAATGCTCAATCCGCAATACCCAATCCTCAATCTTCAATCCTCAATCCTCAATCCTCAATCCTCAATCCTCAGTCCTCAAACCTTAATCCTGAATCCTCAATCCTGAATCCTCAATCTTCAGCCCTCAGTCCTCAACAATCAGTTGTCAATCCCCAATCCTCAATGGAATATCATCAATTCACAGTTTTCAATACTCAATACTCAATCTGCAATCTTCAAATCTCTATCCACAAACATCAATTCTCATCACTCAACACTCAACACTCCGTCCCCAATCCTCAATCTTCAATCCTCAATCCTCAATCCTCAATCCTCAATCCTCAATCTTCAATCCTCAATACTCAATCTTCAATCATCAATACTCAATCTTCAATCCTCAATCCTCAATCCTCGGTCCTGAATCCTCAATCGCCAATCTCCAATCCTGAATACTCAATCTTCAATCCTCAATACTCAATCTTGAATCCTCAATTCTCAGTCCTCAAACCTCAATTCTGAATCCTCAAATCTCAATTCTGAATCTTCAATCCTGAACCCTAAATCTTCAGCTCTCAGTCCTCAACAATCAGTTGTCAATCCTCACTCCTCAATAGAATATACTCAATTCACAGTTTTCAATACACAATACTCAACCTGCAATCTTCGAATCTCTAACCACAAACATCAATTCTCATCACTCAACCCTCATCACTCAGTCCTCAATGTTCAATCATCAATCATCAATCTTCAATCCTCAATACTCAATCTGCAATCCTCAATCCTCAATCCTCAATCCTCAATCCTCATTCTTCAATCCTCAGTGCCCAGTCCTCAATCTTGAATCCTCAATCCTCAATCCTCGATTCTCATTCCTCAATCCTCAACCGTCAATCCTCAATCCTCAATCCTCAACCCTCAATCCTCAATGTTGAATCCTCAATACCCAATCCTCAGTCTTCAATCCTCAATCCTGAATCTTAAATCCTCAATCCTCAATCTTCAATCCTCAATCCTCAATCCTCAATTCTCAATCCTCAATCCTCAATCCTCAGACCTCAAACATCAACACTCAACCCTCAGTCCTCGTCCTCAATCCACAACCCTCAATCCTCAATCCTCAGTCCTAAATCCTCAATCCTCAATCCTCAAACCTCAATCCTCAACCGTCAGTCCCCGTCCTCAATACTCAAACATGAATCCTCAATCCTCAACCTTCAATCATCAATACTCCATCTTCAATCCTCAATTATCAATCCTCAATCTTCAATCCTCAATACTCAATCTTCAATAATCAATCCTCAATACTCAATCCTCAATACTCAATCCTCAATCGTCAATACTCAGTCCCCAATCCTCAATCTTCAATCCTCAATCCTCAATCCTCAATCCTCAATCCTCAGTCTTCAATCCTCAATACTCAATCTTCATTCCTCAATCCTCAATCCTCAATCCTCAATCCTCAATCCTCGATCCTCAATCCTCAATCCTCAATCCTCAATCTTCAATCCTCAATACTCAGTATTCAATACTCAATCCTCAATCCTCAATCCTCAATCCTCAATCCTCATTCTTCGATCCTCAATACCCAATCCACAATCTTCAATCCTCAATCCTCAACCCTCAATTCTCAATACTCAATCCTCAATCCTCAGACCTCAAACAGCAATACTCAACCCTCAGTCCTCGTCCTCAATCCACAAGCATCAATACCCAATCCTCAATCTTCAATCATCAATATTCAATCTTGAGTCCTCAATCCTCAATCCTCAATCCTCAATCCTCAATCTTCAATCCTCAATACTCAATCTTCATTCCTCAATCCTCAATCCTCAATCCTCAGTTCTCAAGCCTCAATCCTCAATCCTCAATCCTCAATCCTCAATCTTCAATCCTCAATCCTCAATCCTCAATTCTCAATCCTCAATCCTCAATCCTCAATCCTCAATCCTCAATCCTCAATCTTCAATCCTCAATACTCAAACTGCAATCCTCAATCCTCAGTCCTCACTCCTCAATCCTCATTCTTCAATCCTCAATACCGAATCCTCAATCTTCAATCCTCAATCCTCAATCCTCAATTCTCAATCCTCAATCCTCAATCCTCAGACTTCAAACACCAATACTCAACCCTCAGACCTCGTCCTCAATCCACAACCCTCAATCCTCAATCCTCAATCCTCAATCCTCAATCCTCAATCCTCAATCCTCAATCTTCAATCCTCAATACTCAACCTTCAATCCTCAATCCTCAATCCTCAATCCTCAATGCTCAATCCTCAATCCTCAATCCTCAATCCTCAATCCTCAATACTCAATCTTCAATCCTCAATCCTCAATCATCAATCCTCAATGCTCAATCCTCAATCCTCAATCCTCAACCCTCAATCTTCAATCCTCAATACTCAATCTGCAATCCTCAATCCTCAATCCTCAATCCTCAATCCTCATTCTTCAATCCTCAGTGCCCATTCCTCAATCTTGAAACCTCAACCCTCAATCCTCGATTCTCATTCCTCAATCCTCAATCGTCAATCCTCAATCCTCAATCCTCAACCCTCAATCCTCAATGTTGAATCCTCAATACCCAATCCTCAATCCTCAATCCTCAATCTTCAATCCTCAATACTCAACCTTCATTCCTCAATCCTCAATCCTCAATCCTCAATCCTCAATCCTCGATCCTCAATCCTCAATCCTCAATCTTCAATCTTCAATCCTCAATACTCAGTATTCAATACTCAATCCTCAATCCTCAATCCTCAATCCTCATTCTTCAATCCTCAATACCCAATCCACAATCTTCAATCCTCAATCCTCAACCCTCAATTCTCAATACTCAATCCTCAATCCTCAGACCTCAAACAGCAATACTCAACCCTCAGTCCTCGTCCTCAATCCACAAGCATGAATACCCAATCCTCAATCTTCAATTATCAATATTCAATCTTGAGTCCTCAATCCTCAATCCTCAATCCTCAATCCTCAATCTTCAATCCTCAATACTCAATCTTCATTCCTCAATCCTCAATCCTCAATCCTCAGTTCTCAAGCTTCAATCCTCAATCCTCAATCCTCAATCTTCAATCCTCAATCCTCAATCCTCAATTCTCAATCCTCAATCCTCAATCCTCAATCCTCAATCCTCAATCCTCAATCTTCAATCCTCAATACTCAAACTGCAATCCTCAATCCTCAGTCCTCACTCCTCAATCCTCATTCTTCAATCCTCAATACCGAATCCTCAATCTTCAATCCTCAATCCTCAATCCTCAATTCTCAATCCTCAACCCTCAATCCTCAGACTTCAAACACCAATACTCAACCCTCAGTCCTCGTCCTCAAACCACAACCCTCAATCCTCAATCCTCAATCCTCAATCCTCAATCCTCAACCCTCAATCCCCAATGCTAAATCCTCAATACCCAATCCTCAGTCTTCAATCCTCAATCCTCAATCCTCAATCCTCAATCCTCAATCCTCAATCCTCAATCCTCAATACTCAATCTTCAATCCTCAATCCTCAATAGAATATCCTCAATTCACAGGCTTCAATACTCAATACTCAACCTGCAATCTTCAAATCTCTATCCACAAACATGAATTCTCATCACTCAACCCTCAACACTCAGTCCCCAATCCTCAATCCTCAATCCTCAATTCTCAATCCTCAATCGTCAATCCTCAATCCCCAATACTCAATCTTCAATCCTCAATCCTCAATCCTCAATCCTCAATCCTCAATCTTCAATCCTCAATACTCAATCTTCAATCCTCAATCCTCAATCCTCAAACCTCAATCCTCAATCCTCAATCCTCAATCTTCAATCCTCAATCTTCAACCCTCAATACTCAATCCTCAATCCTCAATCATCAAGCTTCAATCCTCAGACCTCAAACAGCAATACTCAACCCTCAGTCCTCGTCCTCAATCCACAACCATCAATACTCAATCCTCTATCATCAATCATCAATATTCAATCTTCAGTCCTCAATCCTCAATCCTCAATCCTCAATCCTCAATCCTCAATCCTCGATCCTCAATCCTCAATCCTCAACCCTCAATCCTCAATCCTCAGTCCTCAATCCTCAATCCTCAATCCTCAACCTTCAATCCTCAATACTCAATCTTCAAT
This sequence comes from Calliopsis andreniformis, assembly GCF_051401765.1. NCBI lineage: Eukaryota > Metazoa > Arthropoda > Insecta > Hymenoptera > Andrenidae > Calliopsis > Calliopsis andreniformis. The sequence goes on along the minus strand of NW_027480525.1, from coordinate 1,386,864 downwards.
CCTCAATCCTCAATCCTCAATCCTCAATCCTCAATCCTCAATCCTCAATCTTCAATCCTCAATACTCAAACTGCAATCCTCGATCCTCAGTCCTCACTCCTCAATCCTCATTCTTCAATCCTCAATACCGAATCCTGAATCTTCAATCCTCAATCCTCAATCCTCAATTCTCAATCATCAATCCCCAATCCTCAGACTTCAAACACCAATACTCAACCCTCAGTCCTCGTCCTCAATCCACAACCCTCAATCCTCAATCCTCAATCTTCAATCATTAATATTCAATCTTCAATCCTCAATCCTCAATCCTCAATCCTCAACCCTCAATCCCCAATGCTCAATCCTCAATACCCAATCCTCAGTCTTCAATCCTCAATTCTCAATCCTCAATCGTCAATCTTCGATCCTCAATACTCAATCTTCAATCCTCAATCCTCAATCCTCAATCCTCAATCCTCAATCCTCAATCTTCAATGCTCAATACTCAAACTGCAATCCTCAATCCTCAGTCCTCACGCCTCAACCCTCATTCTTCGGTCCTCAATACCGAATCCTCAATCTTCTGTCCTCAATCCTCAATCCTCAATTCTCAATCCTCAATCCTCAATCCTCAGACTTCAAACACCAATACTCAACCCTCAGTCCTCGTCCTCAATCCACAACACCCAATCCTCAATCCTCAATCTTCAATCATTAATATTCAATCTTCAATCCTCAATCCTCAATCCTCAATCCTCAACCCTCAATCCCCAATGCTCAATCCTCAATACCCATTCCTCAGCCTTCAATCCTCAATCCTCAATCCTCAATCCTCAATCCTCAATTCTCAGTCCTCAATCCTCAATCCTCAATCTTCAGTCCTCAATACTCAATCTTCAATCCTCAATCCTCAATCCTCAAACCTCAATCCTCAATCCTCAATCCTCAATCTTCCTTCCTCAATACTCAAACTGCAATCCTCAATCCTCAGTCCTCACTCCTCAATCCTCATTCTTCAATCCTCAATACCGAATCCTCAATCTTCAATCCTCAATCCTCAATCCTCAATTCCCAATCATCAATCCCCAATCCTCAGACTTCAAACACCAATACTCAACCCTCAGTCCACGTCCTCAATCCACAACCCTCAATCCTCAATCCTCAATCTTCAATCATTAATATTCAATCTTCAATCCTCAATCCTCAATCCTCAATCCTCAATCCTCAATCCTCAATCCTCAATCCTCAGTCCTCAAACCTTAATCCTGAATCCTCAATCCTGAATCCTCAATCTTCAGCCCTCAATCCTCAATTCTCAATCCTCAATCCTCAATCCTCAGACCTCAAACATCAACACTCAACCCTCAGTCCTCGTCCTCAATCCACAACCCTCAATCCTCAATCCTCAGTCCTAAATCCTCAATCCTCAATCCTCAAACCTCAATCCTCAACCGTCAGTCCCCGTCCTCAATCCTCAAACATGAATCCTCAATCCTCAACCTTCAATCATCAATACTCCATCTTCAATCCTCAATTATCAATCCTCAATCTTCAATCCTCAATACTCAATCTTCAATAATCAATCCTCAATACTCAATCCTCAATACTCAATCCTCAATCGTCAATACTCAGTCCCCAATCCTCAATCTTCAATCCTCAATCCTCTATCCTCAATCCTCAATCCTCAGTCTTCAATCCTCAATACTCAATCTTCATTCCTCAATCCTCAATCCTCAATCCTCAATCCTCAATCCTCGATCCTCAATCCTCAATCCTCAATCCTCAATCTTCAATCCTCAATCCTCAATCCTCAATCCTCAATCCTCAATCCTCAGTCCTCAATCCTCAATCTTCAATCCTCAATACTCAATCTTCAATCTTCAATCCTCAATCCTCAATCCTCAATCTTCAATCCTCAATACTGAATCTTCAATCGTCAATCTTCAATCCTCAATGTTCAATCCGCAATACCCAACCCTCAATCTTCAATACTCAATCCTCAATCCTCAATGCTCAATCCTCAATCTTCAATCCTCAATACTCATCCTTCAATCCTCAATCCTCAATCCTCAATCCTCAATCCACATTCTTCAATCCTCAACACCCAATCCTCAATCTTCAATCCTCAATACTCAGTCCTCAATTCTCAATCCTCAATCCTCAATCCTCAGACCACAAACATCAAGACTCAACCCTCAGTCCTCGTCCTCAATCCACAACCCTCAATCCTCGATCCTCAATCTTCAATCATGAATATTCAATATTCAATCCTCAATCCTCAATCATCAATACTCAATACACAATCCTCAATTTTCAATCCTCGATACCCAATCCTCAATCATCAATCCTCAATGCTCAATCCTCAATCCTCAATCCTCAACCCTCAATCTTCAATCCTCAATACTCAATCTGCAATCCTCAATCCTCAATCCTCAATCCTCAATCCTCATTCTTCAATCCTCAGTGCCCATTCCTCAATCTTGAAACCTCAATCCTCAATCCTCGATTCTCATTCCTCAATCCTCAATCGTCAATCCTCAATCCTCAATCCTCAACCCTCAATCCTCAATGTTGAATCCTCAATACCCAATCCTCAATCCTCAATCCTCAATCTTCAATCCTCAATACTCAATCTTCATTCCTCAATCCTCAATCCTCAATCCTCAATCCTCAATCCTCGATCCTCAATCCTCAATCCTCAATCTTCAATCTTCAATCCTCAATACTCAGTATTCAATACTCAATCCTCAATCCTCAATCCTCAATCCTCATTCTTCAATCCTCAATACCCAATCCACAATCTTCAATCCTCAATCCTCAACCCTCAATTCTCAATACTCAATCCTCAATCCTCAGACCTCAAACAGCAATACTCAACCCTCAGTCCTCGTCCTCAATCCACAAGCATGAATACCCAATCCTCAATCTTCAATTATCAATATTCAATCTTGAGTCCTCTATCCTCAATCCTCAATCCTCAATCCTCAATCTTCAATCCTCAATACTCAATTTTCATTCCTCAATCCTCAATCCTCAATCCTCAGTTCTCAAGCCTCAATCCTCAATCCTCAATCCTCAATCTTCAATCCTCAATCCTCAATCCTCAATTCTCAATCCTCAATCCTCAATCCTCAATCCTCAATCCTCAATCCTCAATCTTCAATCCTCAATACTCAAACTGCAATCCTCAATCCTCAGCCCTCACTCCTCAATCCTCATTCTTCAATCCTCAATACCGAATCCTCAATCTTCAATCCTCAATCCTCAATCCTCAATTCTCAATCCTCAACCCTCAATCCTCAGGCTTCAAACACCAATACTCAACCCTCAGTCCTCGTCCTCAAACCACAACCCTCAATCCTCAATCCTCAATCCTCAATCCTCAATCCTCAACCCTCAATCCCCAATGCTAGATCCTCAATACCCAATCCTCAGTCTTCAATCCTCAATGCTCAATCCTCAATCCTCAATCATCAATCCTCAATCCTCAATCCTCTATACTCAATCTTCAATCCTCAATCCTCAATAGAATATCCTCAATTCACAGGCTTCAATACTCAATACTCAACCTGCAATCTTCAAATCTCTATCCACAAACATGAATTCTCATCACTCAACCCTCAACACTCAGTCCCCAATCCTCAATCCTCAATCCTCAATTCTCAATCCGCAATCGTCAATCCTCAATCCCCAATACTCAATCTTCAATCCTCAATCCTCAATCCTCAATCCTCAATCCTCAATCTTCAATCCTCAATACTCAATCTTCAATCCTCAATCCTCAATCCTCAAACCTCAATCCTCAATCCTCAATCCTCAATCTTCCTTCCTCAATACTCAAACTGCAATCCTCAATCCTCAGTCCTCACTCCTCAATCCTCATTCTTCAATCCTCAATACCGAATCCTCAATCTTCAATCCTCAATCCTCAATCCTCAATTCCCAATCATCAATCCCCAATCCTCAGACTTCAAACACCAATACTCAACCCTCAGTCCACGTCCTCAATCCACAACCCTCAATCCTCAATCCTCAATCTTCAATCATTAATATTCAATCTTCAATCCTCAATCCTCAATCCTCAATCCTCAACCCTCAATCCCCATTGCTCAAACCTCAATACCCAATCCTCAGTCTTCAATCCTCAATTCTCAATCCTCGATCGTCAATCTTCGATCCTCAATACTCAATCTTCAATCCTCAATCCTCAATCCTCGATCCTCAATCCTCAATCCTCAGTCTTCAATGCTCAATACTCAAACTGCAATCCTCAATCCTCAGTCCTCAGTCCTCGTCCTCAATCCACAACCCTCAATCCTCAATCCTCAATCTTCAATCATTAATATTCAATCTTCAATTCTCAATCCTCAATCCTCAATCCTCAATCCGCAATCCTCAATCCTCAATCTTCAATCCTCAATACTCAATCTTCAATCCTCAGACCTCAAACAGCAATACTCAACCCTCAGTCCTCGTCCTCAATCCACAACACCCAATCCTCAATCCTCAATCTTCAATCATTAATATTCAATCTTCAATCCTCAATCCTCAATCCTCAATCCTCAACCCTCAATCCCCAATGCTCAATCCTCAATACCCAATCCTCAGCCTTCAATCCTCAATCCTCAATCCTCAATCCTCAATCCTCAATTCTCAGTCCTCAATCCTCAATCTTCAATCCTCAATACTCAATCTTCAATCTTCAATCCTCAATCCTCAATCCTCAATCTTCAATCCTCAATACTGAATCTTCAATCGTCAATCTTCAATCCTCAATGTTCAATCCGCAATACCCAACCCTCAATCTTCAATACTCAATCCTCAATCCTCAATGCTCAATCCTCAATCTTCAATCCTCAATACTCATCCTTCAATCCTCAATCCTCAATCCTCAATCCTCAATCCACATTCTTCAATCCTCAACACCCAATCCTCAATCTTCAATCCTCAATACTCAGTCCTCAATTCTCAATCCTCAATCCTCAATCCTCAGACCACAAACATCAAGACTCAACCCTCAGTCCTCGTCCTGAATCCACAACCCTCAATCCTCGATCCTCAATCTTCAATCATGAATATTCAATATTCAATCCTCAATCCTCAATCATCAATACTCAATACACAATCCTCAATGTTCAATCCTCGATACCCAATCCTCAATCTTCAATCCTCAATCCTCAATCCTCAATCCTCAATCCTCAATCCTCAATCCTCAGTCCTCAAACCTCAATCCTGAATCCTCAAACCTGAATCCTCAGTCTTCAGCCCTCACTCCTCAACAATCAGTTGTCAATCCTCAATCCTCAATAGAATATCCTCAATTCACAGGTTTCAATACTCAATACTCTACCTGCAATCTTCATATCTCTATCCACAAACATCAATTCTCATCACTCAACCCTCAACACTCAGTCCCCAATCCTCAATCCTCTATCCTCAATTCTCAATCCTCAATCGTCAATCCTCAATCCCCAATCCTCAATCTTCAATCTTCAATCCTCAATCCTCAATCCTCAATCCTCAATCTTCAATCCTCAATACTCAATCTTCAATCCTCAATCTTCAATCCTCAATCCTCAATCCTCAATCTTCAGTCCTCAATACTCAATCTTCAATCCTCAATCCTCAATCCTCTATCCTCAATCCTCAATCCTGAAATCCTCAATCCTCAATCCTCAGTCCTCAAACCTTAATCCTGAATCCTCAATCCTGAATCCTCAATCTTCAGCCCTCAGTCCTCAACAATCAGTTGTCAATCCCCAATCCTCAATGGAATATCATCAATTCACAGTATTCAATACTCAATACTCAATCTGCAATCATCACATCTCTATCCACAAACATCAATTCTCATCTCTCAACACTCAACACTCCGTCCCCAATCCTCAATCTTCAATCCTCAATCCGCAATCCTCAATCTTCAATCCTCAATCCTCAATTCTCAGTCCTCAATACTCAATCCTCAATTGTCAATCCTCAATCCCCAATCCTCATTCTTCAATCCTCAGTGCCCAGTCCTCAATCCTGAATCCTCAATCCTCAATCCTCGATTCTCATTCCTCAATCCTCAATCGTCAATCCTCAATCCTCAGTCCTCAACCCTCAATCCTCAATGTTGAATCCTCAATACCCAATCCTCAGTCTTCAATCCTCAATCCTCAATCCTCAATCCTCAATCCTCAATCTTCAATCCTCAATCCTCAATCCTCAATTCTCAATCCTCAATCCTCAATCCTCAGCCCTCAAACATCAACACTCAACCCTCAGTCCTCGTCCTCAATCCACAACCCTCAATCCTCAATCCTCAGTCCTAAACCCTCAATCCTCAATCCTCAAACCTCAATCCTCAACCGTCAGTCCCCGTCCTCAATCCTCAAACATGAATCCTCAATCCGCAACCTTCAATCATCAATACTCCATCTTCAATCCTCAATTATCAATCCTCAATCTTCAATCCTCAATACTCAATCTTCAATAATCAATCCTCAATACTCAATACTCAATACTCAATCCTCAATCGTCAATACTCAATCCCCAATCCTCAATCTTCAATCCTCAATCCTCAATCCTCAATCCTCAATCCTCAATCTTCAATCCTCAATACTCAATCTTCATTCCTCAATCCTCAATCCTCAATCCTCAATCCTCAATCCTCGATCCTCAATCCTCAATCCTCAATCCTCAATCTTCAATCCTCAATACTCAGTATTCAATACTCAATCCTCAATCCTCAATCCTCAATCCTCATTCTTCAATCCTCAATACCCAATCCACAATCTTCAATCCTCAATCCTCAACCCTCAATTCTCAATACTCAATCCACAATCCTCAGACCTCAAACAGCAATACTCAACCCTCAGTCCTCGTCCGCAATCCACAAGCATCAATACCCAATCCTCAATCTTCAATCATCAAAATTCAATCTTGAGTCCTCAATCCTCAATCCTCAATCCTCAATCCTCAATCTTCAATCCTCAATACTCAATCTTCATTCCTCAATCCTCAATCCTCAATCCTCAGTTCTCAGGCCTCAGTCCTCAATCCTCAATCCTCAATCCTCAATCTTCAATCCTCAATCCTCAATCCTCAATTCTCAATCCTCAATTCTCAATCCTCAATCCTCAATCCTCAATCCTCAATCTTCAATCCTCAATACTCAAACTGCAATCCTCAATCCTCAGTCCTCACTCCTCAATCCTCATTCTTCAATCCTCAATACCGAATCCGCAATCTTCAATCCTCAATCCTCAATCCTCAATTCTCAATCCTCAATCCTCAATCCTCAGACTTCAAACACCAATACTCAACCCTCAGTCCTCGTCCTCAATCCACAACCCTCAATCCTCAATCCTCAATCCTCAATCCTCAATCCTCAACCCTCAATCCCCAATGCTAAATCCTCAATACCCAATCCTCAGTCTTCAATCCTCAATCCTCAATCCTCAATCCTCAATCCTCAACTCTCAGTCCTCAATCCTCAATCTTCGATCCTCAATACTCAATCTTCAATCTTCAATCCTCAATCCTCAATCCTCAATCTTCAATCCTCAATACTGAATCTTCAATCCTCAATCTTCAATCCTCAATGTTCAATCCGCAATACCCAATCCTCAATCTTCAATACTCAATCCTCAATCCTCAATCCTCAATCCTCAATCTTCAATCCTCAATACTCAACCTTCAATCCTCAATCCTCAATCCTCAATCCTCAATCCACAGTCTTCAATCCTCAACACCCAATCCTCAATCTTCAATCCTCAATCATCAGTCCTCAATTCTCAATCCTCAATCCACAACCCTCAATCCTCGATCCTCAATCTTCAATCATCAATATTCAATCTTCAATCCTCAATCCTCAATCATCAATACTCAATCCACAATACTCAATGTTCAATCCTCAATACCCAATCCTCAATCTTCAATCCTCAATCCTCAATCCTCAATCCTCAATCCTCAATCCTCAATCCTCAGTCCTCAAACCTCAATCCTGAATCCTCAAACCTGAATCCTCAGTCTTCAGCCCTCACACCTCAACAATCAGTTGTCAATCCTCAATCCTCAATAGAATATCCTCAATTCACAGGCTTCAATACTCAATACTCAACCTGCAATCTTCAAATCTCTATCCACAAACATGAATTCTCATCACTCAACCCTCAACTCTCAGTCCCCAATCCTCAATCCTCAATCCTCAATTCTCAATCCTCAATCGTCAATCCTCAATCCCCAATACTCGATCTTCAATCCTCAATCCTCAATCCTCAATCCTCAATCCTCAATCTTCAATCATCAATACTCAATCTTCAATCCTCAATCCTCAATCCTCAATCCTCAATCCTCAATCCTCAATCCTCAATACTCAATCTTCAATCCTCAATACTCAAACTGCAATCCTCAATCCTCAGTCCTCACTCCTCAATCCTCATTCTTCAATCCTCAATACCGAATCCTCAATCTTCAATCCTCAATCCTCAATCCTCAATTCTCAATCATCAATCCCCAATCCTCAGACTTCAAACACCAATACTCAACCCTCAGTCCTCGTCCTCAATCCACAACCCTCAATCCTCAATCCTCAATCTTCAATCATTAATATTCAATCTTCAATCCTCAATCCTCAATCCTCAACCCTCAATCCCCAATGCTCAATCCCCAATACCGAATTCTCAGTCTTCAATCCTCAATTCTCAATCCTCAATCGTCAATCTTCAATCCTCAATACTCAATCTTCAATCCTCAATCCTCAATCCTCAATCCTCAATCCTCAATCCTCAATACTCAATCATCAATCCTCAGTCCTCAATCCTCAATCCTCAATCCTCAATCTTCAGTCCTCAATACCGAATCCTCAATCTTCAGTCCTCAATCCTCAATCCTCAATTCTCAATTCCCAGTCCTCAATCCTCAATCTTCAATCCTCAATACTCAATCCTCAATCTTCAATCATTAATATTCAATCTTCAATCCTCAATCCTCAATCCTCAATCCTCAACCCTCAATCCCCAATGCTCAATCCTCAAGACCCAATTCTCAGTCTTCAATCCTCAATTCTCAATCCTCAATCGTCAATCTTCAATCCTCAATACTCAATCTTCAATCCTCAATCCGCAATCCTCAATCCTCAATCCTCAATCCTCAATCTTCAATCCTCAATACTCAAACTGCATTCCTCAATCCTCAGTCCTCACTCCTCAATCCTCAATCCTCAATCCTCAATCCTCGGTCCTCAAACCACAATCCTGAATCCTCAATCCTGAATCCTCAATCTTCAGCACTCAGTCCTCAACAATCAGTTGTCAATCTTCATTCCTCAATAGAATATCCTCAGTTCAGAGTTTTCAATACACAATACTCAATCTGCAATCTTCAAATCTCTATCCACAAACATAAATTCTCATCACTCAACCCTCAACACTCAGTCCCCAATCCACAATCTGCAATCCTCAATCCTCAATCCTCAATCCTCAATCCTCAATCTTCAATCCCCAATACTCAATCCTCAATCCTCAATCTTCAATCATTAATATTCAATCTTCAATCCTCAATCCTCAATCCTCAATCCTCAACCCTCAATCCCCAATGCTCAATCCTCAATACCCAATTCTCAGTCTTCAATCCTCAATTCTCAATCCTCAATCGTCAATCTTCAATCCTCAATACTCAATCTTCAATCCTCAATCCGCAATCCTCAATCGTCAATCCTCAATCCTCAATCTTCAATGCTCAATACTCAAACTGCAATCCTCAATCCTCAGTCCTCACTCCTCAACCCTCATTCTTCAGTCCTCAATACCGAATCCTCAATCTTCAGTCCTCAATCCTCAATCCTCAATTCTCAATTCCCAGTCCTCAATCCTCAATCTTCAATCCTCAATACTCAATCTTCAATCTTCAATCCTCAATCCTCAATCCTCAATCTTCAATCCTCAATACTGAATCTTCAATCGTCAATCTTCAATCCTCAATGTTCAATCCGCAATACCCAATCCTCAATCTTCAATACTCAATCCTCAATCCTCAATCCTCAATCCTCAATCTTCAATCCTCAATACTCATCCTTCAATCCTCAATCCTCAATTCTCAATCCTCAATCCACATTCTTCAATACTCAACACCCAATCCTCAACGTTCAATCCTCAATCCTCAGTCCTCAATTCTCAATCCTCAATCCTCAATCCTCAGACCACAAACATCAAGACTCAACCCTCAGTCCTCGTCCTCAATCCACAACCCTCAATCGTCAATCCTCAATCTTCAATCATCAATAATCAATCTTCAATTCTCAATCCTCAATCCTCAATCCTCAATCCTCAATCCCCAATATTCAACGCACAACCCTCAACCATCAATCCTCAATTCTCAATACTCAACAGAATATCCTGAATTCCCATGGTTCAATACTCAATCCACAATATTCAATAATCAAATCTCAACCCTCAAACATCAATTCTCAACACTCAATCCTCAACACTCAGTCCTCTCTCTTCAATCCTCCGTCCTCAATCCTCAATCCTCAGTCCTCAAACCACAATCCTGAATCCTCAATCCTGAATCCTCAATCTTCAGCACTCAGTCCTCAACAATCAGTTGTCAATCTTCAATCCTCAATAGAATATCCTCAGTTCAGAGTTTTCAATACACAATACTCAATCTGCAATCTTCAAATCTCTATCCACAAACATAAATTCTCATCACTCAACCCTCAACACTCAGTCCCCAATCCACAATCTTCAATCCTCGATCCTCAATCCTCATTCTTCAATCCTCAACACCCAATCCTCAATCTTCAATCCTCAATCCTCAATCCTCATTTCTCAATCCTCAATCCTCAATCCTCTGACCTCAAACAGCAGTACTGTACCCTCAGTCCTCGTCCTCAATCCACAAACATCAATCCTCAATCCTCAATCTTCAATCATCAATATTCAATCTTCAGTCCTCAATCCTCAATCCTCAATTCTCAATCCTCAATCCTCAATGTTCAATCCGCAATACCCAATCCTCCATCTTCTATCCGCAATCCTCAATCCTCAATCCTCAACCCTCAATCCTCAATCCTCAATCTTCAATCCTCAATACTCAATCTTCAATCCTCAATCCTCAATCCTCAATCCTCAATCCTCATTCTTCAATCCTCAAAACCCAGTCCTCAATCTTCAATCCTCAATCCTCAATCCTCAATTCTCAATCCTCATTCCTCAATCCTCAGACCTCAAACATCAATACTCAACCCTGAGTCCTCGTCCTCAATCCGCAACTCTCAATCGTCGATCCTCAATCTTCAATCATCAATATTCAATCTTCAATCCTCAATTCTCAATCCTCAATACTCAATCCTCAATCCTCAATCCTCAATCCTCAATCCTCAATCCCCAGTCCTCAAACCTCAATCGTGAATCCACAATCCTGAACCCTCAATATTCAACCCTCAGACTTCAACAATCAGTTGTGAATCCTCAATCCTCAATAGAATATCCTCAATTCACAGGTTTCAATACTCAATACTCAGCCTGCAATCTTCAAATCTCTATCCACAAACATCAATTCTCATCACTCAACCCTCAATATTCAACGCACAACCCTCAACCATCAATACTCAATACTCAACCATCAATCCTCAATTCTCAATACTCAATCCTCAATCCTCAATCTTCAATCCTCAATACTCAAACTTCAATCATCAATCATCAATCCTCAATCCTCAATCCTCAATCCTCAATCCTCAATCGTTAATCTTCAATCCTGAATACTCAATCTTCAATACTCAATCCTCAATCCTGAATCCTCAATCCTCAAGCGTCAATCCTCAATCCCCAATCCTCAATCTTCAATCCCCAATCCTCAATCCTCAATCCTCAGTCCTCAATCTTCGATCCTCAATACTCAATCTTCAATCCTCAATCCTCAATCCTCAATCCTCAATCCTCAATCCTCCATCCTCAATCTTCAATCCTCAATACTCAATCTGCAATTCTCAATCCTCAGTCCTCACTCCTCAATCCTCATTCTTCAATCCTCAATACCGAATCCTCAATCTTCAATCCTCAATCCTCAATCCTCAATTCTCAATCCTCAATCCTCAATCCTCAGACCTCAAACAGCAGTACTCTACCCTCAGCCCTCGTCCTCAATCCACAAACATCAATCCTCAATCCTCAATCTTCAATCATCAATATTCAATCTTCAGTCCTCAATCCTCAATCCTCAATTCTCAATCCTCAATCCTCAATGTTCAATCCGCAATACCCAATCCTCCATCTTCTATCCGCAATCCTCAATCCTCAATCCTCAATCGTCAATCCTCAATCCTCAATCTTCAATCCTCAATACTCAATCTTCAATCCTCAATCCTCAATCCTCAATCCTCAATCCTCAATCCTCATTCTTCAATCCTCAAAACCCAATGCTCAATCTTCAATCCTCAATCCTCAATCCTCAATTCTCAATCCTCAATCCTAAATCGTCAGACCTCAAACGTCAATACTCGACAATCAGTCCTCGTCCTCAATCCACAACCCTCAATCCTCGATCCTCAATCTTCAATCATCAATATTCAATCTTCAATCCTCAATCCTCAATCTTCAATACTCAATCCTCAATCCTCAATGTTCCATCCTCAATACGCAATCCTCAATCTTCAATCCTCAATCCTCAATCCTAAATCCTCAATCCTCAATCCTCAATCTTAATCTTCAATCCTCAGTACTCAATCTTCAATCCCCAATCATCAACCCTCAATCCTCAATCCTCAATCTTCAATCCTCATTCTTCAATCCTCAATCCTCAATCCTCAATCCCCAGTCCTCAAATCTCAATCATGAATCCACAATCCTGAACCCTCAATATTCAACCCTCAGACTTCAACAATCAGTTGTGAATCCTCAATCCTCAATAGAATATCCTCAATTCACAGGTTTCAATACTCAATACTCAGCCTGCAATCTTCAAATCTCTATCCACAAACATCAATTCTCATCACTCAGCCCTCAATATTCAACGCACAACCCTCGACCATCAATAATCAATACTCAACCACCAATCCTCAATTCTCAATACTCAATAGAATATCCTGAATCCTCATGGTTCAATACTCAATCCACAATATCCAATAATCAAATCTCAATCCTCAAACATGAATTCTCAACACACAATCCTCAACACTCTGTCCTCTCTCTTCAATCCTCCATCCTCAATCCTCAATCCTCAAGCGTCAATCCTCAATCCTCAATCCTGAACCCTCAATCCTCAGTCCTCAAAGCTCAATCCCTAGTCCTCAATCCTGAATCCTCAATCTTCAGCCCTCTGTCCTCAACAATCAATTGTCAATCCTCAGTCCTCCATAGAATATCCTCAATTCACAGTTTTCAATACTCAATCCCCATTCTTCAATCTTCAAATCTCAATCCACAAACATCAATTCTCATCACTCAACCCTCAACACTCAGTCCTCAATCTTCAATCCTCAATCATCAATCCTTAATCTTCAATCCTCAATACTCAATCTTCAATCCTCAATCCTCAATTCTCAATCCTCAATGCTCAATCCTCAATCGTCAATCCTCAATCCCCAATCCTCAATCTTCAATCCCCAATCCTCAATCCTCAATCCTCAGTCCTCAATCTTCGATCCTCAATACTCAATCTTCAATCCTCAATCCTCAATCCTCAATCCTCAATTCTCAATCCTCAATCCTCAATCTTCAATCCTCAATACTCAATCTGCAATCCTCAATCCTCAGTCCTCACTCCTCAATCCTCATTCTTCAATCCTCAATACCGAATCCTCAATCTTCAATCCTCAATCCTCAGTCCTCAATTCTCAATCCTCAATCCTCAATCCTCAGACCTCAAACATCAATACTCAACCCTCAGTCCTCGTCCTCAATCCACAACCCTCAATCCTCGATCCTCAATCTTCAATCATCAATATTCAATCTTCAATCCTCAATCTTCAATCCTCAATACTCAATCCTCAATCCTCAATGTTCTATCCTCAATACGCAATCCTCATTCTTCAATCCTCAATCCTCAATCCTCAATCCTCAATCCTCAATCCTCAATCCTCAATCTTAATCTTCAACCCTCAATACTCAATCTTCAATCCTCAATCCTCAATCCTCATACTTCAATCCTCAAAACCCAATCCTCAATCCTCAATCCTCAATCCTCAATCCTCAATCCTCAATGTTCAATCCGCAATACCCAATCCTCAATCTTCTATCCGCAAACCTCAATCCTCAATCCCCAATCCTCAATGCTCAATCCTCAATCCTCAAACTTCAATCCTCAATACCCAATCTCCAATACTCAATCCTCAATCCTCAATCCTCAATCCTCATTCTTCAATCCTCAACACCCAATCCTCAATCTTCAATCCTCAATCCTCAATCCTCAATTCTCAATCCTCAATCCTCAATCCTCAGACCTCAAACAGCAATACTCAACCCTCAGTCCTCGTCCTCAATCCACAACCATCAATCCTCAATCCTCAACTTCAATCATCAATATTAAATCTTCAGTCCTCAATCCTCAATCCTCAATCCTCAATCCTCAATCCTTAATGTTCAATCCGCAATACCCAATCCTCAATCTTCTATCCGCAATCATCAATCCTCAATACGCAATCCTCAATCCTCAATCCTCAATCTTCAATCCTCAATCCTCAATCTTCAATCCTCAATCCTCAATCCTCAATCTTCAATCCTCATTCTTCAATCCTCAATACCCAACCCTCAATCTTCATTCCTCAATCCTCAATCCTCAATTCTCAACCCTCAATCCTCAATCTTCAATCCTCAATAATCAATCTCCAATCCTAGATCCTCAATCCCCAAACCTCAATCCTTAATCCTCAACCTTCAGTCCTCAATCCCCAGTCCTCAATCTTCAATCCTCAATGCTCAATCCTCAATCCTCAATCCTCAGTCCTCAATCCTCAACCCTCAAACCTCAATCCTCAACCGTCAGTCCTCGTCCTCAATCGTCAACACTCAATCCTCAATCCTCAATCTTCAATCCTCAATACTCAATATTCAATACTCAATCCTCAATCTTCAATCCTCAATCTTCAGTCCTCAATCCTCAATCCTCAATCCTCAATCCTCATTCTCCAATCCTCAATTCCCAATCCTCAATCTTCAATCCTCAATCCTCAATCCACAATTCTCAATCCTTAATCCTCAGTCCCCAGTCCTCAGACCTCAATCCTCAACCGTCAGCCCTCATACTCAATCCTCAATCCGCAATCCTCAATCCTCAATCCTCAATCTTCAATCCTCAATCCTCAATCCTCAATCCTCAATCCTCAATCCTGAATCCTCAATCCTCAATTTTCAATCCTCAATACTCAATCTTCAATCCTCAATCCTCAATCCACAATCCTCAATCCTCAATCCTCAATCCTCAATCCTCAATCCTCAGCCCTCAAACATCAATACTCAACCCTCAGTCCTCGTCCTCAATCCACAACCATCAATCCTCAATCCTCAACATTCAATCATCAATATTCAATCTTCAGTCCTCAATCCTCAGTCCTCAATCCTCAATCCTCAATCCTCAATGTTCAATCCGCAATACCCAATCCTCAATCTTCTATCCGCAATCCTCAATACTCAATCCTCAATCCTCAATCCTCAATCATCAATCTTCAAAGCTCAATACTCAATCTTCAATCCTCAATCCTCAATCCTCAATCCTCAATCCTCATTCTTCAATCCGCAACACCCAATCCTCAATCTTCAATCCTCAACCCTCAGTCCTCAATTCTCAATCCTCAATCCTCAATCCTCAGACCTCAAACATCAATTCTCAACCCTCAGTCCTCGTCCTCAATCCACAACCCTCAATCCTCGATTCTCAATCTTCAATCATCAATATTCAATCTTCAATCATCAATCTTCAATCCTCAATACTCAATCCTCAATCCTCAATGTTCTATCCTCAATACGCAATCCTCAATCTTCAATCCTCAATCCTCAATCCTCAATCCTCAATCCTCAATCCTCAATCCTCAATCTCAATCTTCAATCCTCAGTAGTCAATCTTCAATCCTCAATCCTCAATCCTCAATCCTTAATTCTCAAGATTCAATCCTCAATACTCAATCTTCAATCCTCAATCCTCTATCCTCAATCCTCAATCCTCAATCCTGAATCCTCAATCGTCAGGCTTCAATCCTCAATACTCAATCTTCAATCCTCAATGCGCAATACTCAATACTCAATCCTCTTTCTTCAATCCTCAATAGCCAATCCTCAATCTTCAATCCTCAATCCTCAATCCTCAATCCTCTATCCTCAATCTTCAATCCTCAATCCTCAATCCTCAATCCTCAATCCTCAATCTTCAATCCTCAATACTCAATCTTCAATCCTCAATCCTCAATCCTCAATCCCCAATCCTCAATGCTCAATCATCAATCGTCAATCTTCAATCCTCAATACTCAATCTTCAATACTCAATACCCAATCCTCAATCTTCAATCCTCAATCCTCAATCCTCAATCCTCAATCCTCAATCCTCAATCCTCAATCTTCAATCCTCAGTCCCAAATCCTCAATCTTCAATACTCACTCCTCAATCCTCAATCTTCAATCCTCAATACTCAGTCTTCAATCCTCAATCCTCAATACTCAATCCTCAATCCTCAATCCTCATTCTGCAATCCTCAATACCCAATCCTCAATCTTCAATCCTCAATACTCAATCCTCAATTCTCAATCCTCAATCCTCAATCCTCAATCCTCAATCCTCAATCCTCAATCCTCAATGTTCAATTTTCAATCCTCAATACTCAATCTTCAATCCTCAATCCTCAATCCACAATCCTCAATCCTCAATCCTCAATCCTCAATCCTCAATCCTCAGACCTCAAACATCAATACTCAACCCTCAGTCCTCGTCCTCAATCCACAACCATCAATCCTCAATCCTCAATATTCAATCATCAATATTCAATTTTCAGTCCTCAATCCTCAATCCTCAATCCTCAATCCTCAATCCTCAATGTTCAATCCGCAATACCCAATCCTCAATCTTCTATCCGGAATCCTCAATACTCAATCCTCAATCATCAATCTTCAAAGCTCAATACTCAATCTTCAATCCTCAATCCTCAATCCTCAATCCTCAATCCTCATTCTTCAATCCGCAACACCCAATCCTCAATCTTCAATCCTCAATCCTCAGTCCTCAATTCTCAATCCTCAATCCTCAATCCTCAGACCTCAAACATCAATTCTCAACCCTCAGTCCTCGCCCTCAATCCACAACCCTCAATCCTCGATCCTCAATCTTCAATCATCAATATTCAATCTTCAATCCTCAATCTTCAATCCTCAATACTCAATCCTCAATCCTCAATGTTCTATCCTCAATACGCAATCCTCAATCTTCGATCCTCAATCCTCAATCCTCAATCCTCAATCCTCAATCCTCAATCCTCAATCTCAATCTTCAATCCTCAGTACTCAATCTTCAATCCTCAATCCTCAATCCTCAATCCTTAATTCTCAAGATTCAATCCTCAATACTCAATCTTCAATCCTCAATCCTCTATCCTCAATCCTCAATCATCAACCCTCAATCCCCAATCCTCAATCTTCAATCCTCAATCCTCAATCCTCAATCCTCAGTCCTCAATATTCAACACAAAACCCTCAACCATCAATCTCAATACTCAACCATCAATCCTCACTTCTCAATACTCAGTAGAATATCCTGAATTCTCATGGTTCAATACTCAATCCACAAAATTCAATAATCAAATCTCAATCCTCAAACATCAATCCTCAACACTCAATCCTCCATACTCAGTCCTCTCTCTTCAATCCTCAATCCTCAATCCTCAGTCCTCAAACCTCAATCCTCAATCTTCAATCCTCAATCCTCAATCCTCAATCCTCAATTCTCAATACTCAACCCTCAATCTTCAATTCTCAATCCTCAATCCTCAATCCTCAATCCTCAGTCCTCAAACCACAATCCTGAATCCTCAATCCTGAATCCTCAACCTTCAGCACTCAGTCCTCAACAATCAGTTGTCAATCCTCAATCCTCAAAGAATATCATCAATTCACAGCTTTCAATACTCAATACTCAATCTGCAATCTTCAAATCTCTATCCACAAACATCAATTCCCATCACTCAACCCTCAACACTCAGTCTTCAATCCTCAATCCTCAATCCTCAATCCTCAATCCTCATTCATCAATCCTCAACACCCAATCCTCAATCTTCAATCCTCAATCCTCAATCCTCATTTCTCAATCCTCAGACCTCAAACATCAATACTCAACCCTCAGTCCTCGTCCTCAATCAGCAACTCTCAATCGTCGATCCTCAATCTTCAATCATCAATATTCAATCTTCAATCCTCAATTCTCAATCCTCAATACTCAATCCTCAATCCTCAATCCTCAATCCTCAATCCTCAATCCTCAATACTCAATCTTCAATCCTCAATCCTCAATCCTCAATCCTCAATCCTCAATCCTCCATCCTCAATCTTCAATCCTCAATACTCAATCTGCAATTCTCAATCCTCAGTCCTCACTCCTCAATCCTCATTCTTCAATCCTCAATACCGAATCCTCAATCTTCAATCCTCAATCCTCAATCCTCAATTCTCAATCCTCAATCCTCAATCCTCAGACCTCAAACATCAATACTCAACCGTCAGTCCTCGTCCTCAATCCACAACCCCCAATACTCAATCCTCAATCTTCAATTCTCAATCCTCAATCCTCAATCCTCAATCCTCGGTCCTCAAACCACAATCCTGAATCCTCAATCCTGAATCCTCAATCTTCAGCCCTCAGTCCTCAACAATCAGATGCCAATCCTCAATCCTCAAGGGAATATCATCAATTCACAGCTTTCAATACTCAATACTCAATCTGCAATCTTGAAATCTCTATCCACAAACATCAATTCTCATCACTCAACCCTCAACACTCAGTCTTCAATCCTCAATCCTCAATCCTCAATCCTCAATCCTCATTCTTCAATCCTCAACACCCAATCCTCAATCTTCAATCCTCAATCCTCAATCCTCATTTCTCAATCCTCAATCCTCAATATTCTGACCTCAAACAGCAGTACTCTACCCTCAGCCCTCGTCCTCAATCCACAAACATCAATCCTCAATCCTCAATCTTCAATCATCAATATTCAACCTTCAGTCCTCAATCCTCAATCCTCAATTCTCAATCCTCAATCCTCAATGTTCAATCCGCAATACCCAATCCTCCATCTTCTATCCGCAATCCTCAATCCTCAATCCTCAATCCTCAATCCTCAATCCTCAATCTTCAATCCTCGATCCTCAATCTTCAATCATCAATATTCAATCTTCAATCCTCAATCTTCAATCCTCAATACTCAATCCTCAATCCTCAATGTTCTATCCTCAATACGCAATCCTCATTCTTCAATCCTCAATCCTCAATCCTCAGTCCTCAATCCTCAATCCTCAATCCTCAATCTTAATCTTCAACCCTCAATACTCAATCTTCAATCCTCAATCCTCAATCCTCATACTTCAATCCTCAAAACCCAATCCTCAATCCTCAATCCTCAATCCTCAATCCTCAATCCTCAATGTTCAATCCGCAATACCCAATCCTCAATCTTCTATCCGCAAACCTCAATCCTCAATCCCCAATCCTCAATGCTCAATCCTCAATCCTCAAACTTCAATCCTCAATACCCAATCTCCAATACTCAATCCTCAATCCTCAATCCTCAATCCTCATTCTTCAATCCTCAACACCCAATCCTCAATCTTCAATCCTCAATCCTCAATCCTCAATTCTCAATCCTCATTCCTCAATCCTCAGACCTCAAACATCAATACTCAACCCTCAGTCCTCGTCCTCAATCCGCAACCCTCAATCGTCGACCCTCAATCTTCAATCATCAATATTCAATCTTCAATCCTCAATCCTCAATCCTCAATACTCAATCCTCAATCCTCAATCCTCAATCCTCAATCCTCAATCCACAGTCCTCAAACCTCAATCCTGAATCCACAATTCTGAACCCTCAATATTCAACCCTCAGACTTCAACAATCAGTTGTGAATCCTCAATCCTCAATAGAATATCCTCAATTCACAGGTTTCAATACTCAATACTCAGCCTGCAATCTTCAAATCTGTATCCACAAACATCAATTCTCATCACTCAACCCTCAATATTCAACGCACAACCCTCAACCATCAATACTCAATACTCAACCATCAATCCTCAATTCTCAATACTCAATAGAATATCCTGAATTCTCATGGTTCAATACTCAATCCACAATATCCAATAATCAAATCTCAATCCTCAAACATCAATTCTCAACACACAATCCTCAACACTCTGTCCTCTCTCTTCAATCCTCCATCCTCAATCCTCAGTCCTCAAGCGTCAATCCTCAATCCTCAATCCTGAACCCTCAATCCTCAGTCCTCAAAACTCAATCCCTAGTCCTCAATCCTGAATCCTCAATCTTCAGCCCTCAGTACTCAACAATCAATTGTCAATCCTCAGACCTCCATCGAATATCCTCAATTCACAGTTTTCAATACTCAATCCCCATTCTTCAATCTTCAAATCTCAATCCACAAACATCAATTCTCATCACTCAACCCTCAACACTCAGTCCTCAATCTTCAATCCTCAATCATCAATCCTCAATCTTCAATCCTCAATACTCAATCTTCAATCCTCAATCCTCAATTCTCAATCCTCAATGCTCAATCCTCAATCGTCAATCCTCAATCCTCAATCCTCAATCCTCGGTCCTCAAACCACAATCCTGAATCCTCAATCCTGAATCCTCAACCTTCAGCTCTCAGTCCTCAACAATCAGTTGTCAATCCTCAATCCGCAAGGGAATATCACCAATTCACAGCTTTCAATACTCAATACTCTATCTGCAATCTTCAAATCTCTATCCACAAACATCAATTCTCATCACTCAACCCTCAACACTCACTCTTCAATCCTCAATCCTCATTCTTCAATCCTCAAAACCCAATCCTCAATCTTCAATCCTCAATCCTCAATCCTCAATTCTCAATCCTCAATCCTCAATCCTCAGACCTCAAACAGCAATACTCAACCCTCAGTCCTCGTCCTCAATCCACAACCATCAATCCTCAATCCTCAACTTCAATCATCAATATTCAATCTTCAGTCCTCAATCCTCAATCCTCAATCCTCAATCCTCAATCCTTAATGTTCAATCCGCAATACCCAATCCTCAATCTTCTATCCGCAATCATCAATCCTCAATACGCAATCCTCAATCCTCAATCCTCAATCTTCAATCCTCAATCCTCAATCTTCAATCCTCAATCCTCAATCCTCAATCTTCAATCCTCATTCTTCAATCCTCAATACCCAACCCTCAATCTTCATTCCTCAATCCTCAATCCTCAATTCTCAACCCTCAATCCTCAATCTTCAATCCTCAATAATCAATCTCCAATCCTAGATCCTCAATCCCCAAACCTCAATCCTTAATCCTCAACCTTCAGTCCTCAATCCCCAGTCCTCAATCTTCAATCCTCAATGCTCAATCCTCAATCCTCAATCCTCAGTCCTCAATCCTCAACCCTCAAACCTCAATCCTCAACCGTCAGTCCTCGTCCTCAATCGTCAACACTCAATCCTCAATCCTCAATCTTCAATCCTCAATACTCAATATTCAATACTCAATCCTCAATCTTCAATCCTCAAACTTCAGTCCTCAATCCTCAATCCTCAATCCTCAATCCTCATTCTCCAATCCTCAATTCCCAATCCTCAATCTTCAATCCTCAATCCTCAATCCACAATTCTCAATCCTTAATCCTCAGTCCCCAGTCCTCAGACCTCAATCCTCAACCGTCAGCCCTCATACTCAATTCTCAATCCGCAATCCTCAATCCTCAATCCTCAATCTTCAATCCTCAATCCTCAATCCTCAATCCTCAATCCTCAATCCTGAATCCTCAATCCTCAATTTTCAATCCTCAATACTCAATCTTCAATCCTCAATCCTCAATCCACAATCCTCAATCCTCAATCCTCAATCCTCAATCCTCAATCCTCAGCCCTCAAACATCAATACTCAACCCTCAGTCCTCGTCCTCAATCCACAACCATCAATCCTCAATCCTCAACATTCAATCATCAATATTCAATCTTCAGTCCTCAATCCTCAGTCCTCAATCCTCAATCCTCAATCCTCAATGTTCAATCCGCAATACCCAATCCTCAATCTTCTATCCGCAATCCTCAATACTCAATCCTCAATCCTCAATCCTCAATCATCAATCTTCAAAGCTCAATACTCAATCTTCAATCCTCAATCCTCAATCCTCAATCCTCAATCCTCATTCTTCAATCCGCAACACCCAATCCTCAATCTTCAATCCTCAATCCTCAGTCCTCAATTCTCAATCCTCAATCCTCAATCCTCAGACCTCAAACATCAATTCTCAACCCTCAGTCCTCGTCCTCAATCCACAACCCTCAATCCTCGATTCTCAATCTTCAATCATCAATATTCAATCTTCAATCATCAATCTTCAATCCTCAATACTCAATCCTCAATCCTCAATGTTCTATCCTCAATACGCAATCCTCAATCTTCAATCCTCAATCCTCAATCCTCAATCCTCAATCCTCAATCCTCAATCCTCAATCTCAATCTTCAATCCTCAGTACTCAATCTTCAATCCTCAATCCTCAATCCTCAATCCTTAATTCTCAAGATTCAATCCTCAATACTCAATCTTCAATCCTCAATCCTCTATCCTCAATCCTCAATCCTCAATCCTGAATCCTCAATCGTCAGGCTTCAATCCTCAATACTCAATCTTCAATCCTCAATGCGCAATACTCAATACTCAATCCTCTTTCTTCAATCCTCAATAGCCAATCCTCAATCTTCAATCCTCAATCCTCAATCCTCAATCCTCTATCCTCAATCTTCAATCCTCAATCCTCAATCCTCAATCCTCAATCCTCAATCTTCAATCCTCAATACTCAATCTTCAATCCTCAATCCTCAATCCTCAATCCCCAATCCTCAATCCTCAATCATCAATCGTCAATCTTCAATCCTCAATACTCAATCTTCAATACTCAATACCCAATCCTCAATCTTCAATCCTCAATCCTCAATCCTCAATCCTCAATCCTCAATCCTCAATCCTCAATCTTCAATCCTCAGTCCCAAATCCTCAATCTTCAATACTCACTCCTCAATCCTCAATCTTCAATCCTCAATACTCAGTCTTCAATCCTCAATCCTCAATACTCAATCCTCAATCCTCAATCCTCATTCTGCAATCCTCAATACCCAATCCTCAATCTTCAATCCTCAATACTCAATCCTCAATTCTCAATCCTCAATCCTCAATCCTCAATCCTCAATCCTCAATCCTCAATCCTCAATGTTCAATTTTCAATCCTCAATACTCAATCTTCAATCCTCAATCCTCAATCCACAATCCTCAATCCTCAATCCTCAATCCTCAATCCTCAATCCTCAGACCTCAAACATCAATACTCAACCCTCAGTCCTCGTCCTCAATCCACAACCATCAATCCTCAATCCTCAATATTCAATCATCAATATTCAATCTTCAGTCCTCAATCCTCAATCCTCAATCCTCAATCCTCAATCCTCAATGTTCAATCCGCAATACCCAATCCTCAATCTTCTATCCGGAATCCTCAATACTCAATCCTCAATCCTCAATCCTCAATCATCAATCTTCAAAGCTCAATACTCAATCTTCAATCCTCAATCCTCAATCCTCAATCCTCAATCCTCATTCTTCAATCCGCAACACCCAATCCTCAATCTTCAATCCTCAATCCTCAGTCCTCAATTCTCAATCCTCAATCCTCAATCCTCAGACCTCAAACATCAATTCTCAACCCTCAGTCCTCGCCCTCAATCCACAACCCTCAATCCTCGATCCTCAATCTTCAATCATCAATATTCAATCTTCAATCCTCAATCTTCAATCCTCAATACTCAATCCTCAATCCTCAATGTTCTATCCTCAATACGCAATCCTCAATCTTCGATCCTCAATCCTCAATCCTCAATCCTCAATCCTCAATCCTCAATCCTCAATCTCAATCTTCAATCCTCAGTACTCAATCTTCAATCCTCAATCCTCAATCCTCAATCCTTAATTCTCAAGATTCAATCCTCAATACTCAATCTTCAATCCTCAATCCTCTATCCTCAATCCTCAATCATCAACCCTCAATCCCCAATCCTCAATCTTCAATCCTCAATCCTCAATCCTCAATCCTCACTCCCCAATATTCAACACAAAACCCTCAACCATCAATCTCAATACTCAACCATCAATCCTCACTTCTCAATACTCAGTAGAATATCCTGAATTCTCATGGTTCAATACTCAATCCACAAAATTCAATAATCAAATCTCAATCCTCAAACATCAATCCTCAACACTCAATCCTCCATACTCAGTCCTCTCTCTTCAATCCTCAATCCTCAATCCTCAGTCCTCAAACCTCAATCCTCAATCTTCAATCCTCAATCCTCAATCCTCAATCCTCAATTCTCAATACTCAACCCTCAATCTTCAATTCTCAATCCTCAATCCTCAATCCTCAATCCTCAGTCCTCAAACCACAATCCTGAATCCTCAATCCTGAATCCTCAACCTTCAGCACTCAGTCCTCAACAATCAGTTGTCAATCCTCAATCCTCAAAGAATATCATCAATTCACAGCTTTCAATACTCAATACTCAATCTGCAATCTTCAAATCTCTATCCACAAACATCAATTCCCATCACTCAACCCTCAACACTCAGTCTTCAATCCTCAATCCTCAATCCTCAATCCTCAATCCTCATTCATCAATCCTCAACACCCAATCCTCAATCTTCAATCCTCAATCCTCAATCCTCATTTCTCAATCCTCAGACCTCAAACATCAATACTCAACCCTCAGTCCTCGTCCTCAATCCGCAACTCTCAATCGTCGATCCTCAATCTTCAATCATCAATATTCAATCTTCAATCCTCAATTCTCAATCCTCAATACTCAATCCTCAATCCTCAATCCTCAATCCTCAATCCTCAATCCTCAATACTC
Organism: Calliopsis andreniformis; assembly: GCF_051401765.1. Classification (NCBI taxonomy): domain Eukaryota; kingdom Metazoa; phylum Arthropoda; class Insecta; order Hymenoptera; family Andrenidae; genus Calliopsis; species Calliopsis andreniformis. The sequence continues at coordinate 1,361,756 of NW_027480525.1, read as the reverse complement.
AATCTTCAATCCTCAATCCTCAATCCTCAATCCTCAATCCTCAATCCTCCATCCTCAATCTTCAATCCTCAATACTCAATCTGCAATTCTCAATCCTCAGTCCTCACTCCTCAATCCTCATTCTTCAATCCTCAATACCGAATCCTCAATCTTCAATCCTCAATCCTCAATCCTCAATTCTCAATCATCAATCCTCAATCCTCAGACCTCAAACATCAATACTCAACCGTCAGTCCTCGTCCTCAATCCACAACCCCCAATACTCAATCCTCAATCTTCAATCCTCAATCCTCAATCCTCAATCCTCAATCCTCGGTCCTCAAACCACAATCCTGAATCCTCAATCCTGAATGCTCAATCTTCAGCCCTCAGTCCTCAACAATCAGATGCCAATCCTCAATCCTCAAGGGAATATCATCAATTCACAGCTTTCAATACTCAATACTCAATCTGCAATCTTGAAATCTCTATCCACAAACATCAATTCTCATCACTCAACCCTCAACACTCAGTCTTCAATCCTCAATCCTCAATCCTCAATCCTCAATCCTCATTCTTCAATCCTCAACACCCAATCCTCAATCTTCAATCCTGAATCCTCAATCCTCATTTCTCAATCCTCAATCCTCAATCCTCTGACCTCAAACAGCAGTACTCTACCCTCAGCCCTCGTCCTCAATCCACAAACATCAATCCTCAATCCTCAATCTTCAATCATCAATATTCAACCTTCAGTCCTCAATCCTCAATCCTCAATTCTCAATCCTCAATCCTTAATGTTCAATCCGCAATACCCAATCCTCCATCTTCTATCCGCAATCCTCAATCCTCAATCCTCTATCCTCAATCCTCAATCCTCAATCTTCAATCCTCAATACTCAATCTTCAATCCTCAATCCTCAATCCTCAATCCTCAATCCTCATTCTTCAATCCTCAAAACCCAATCCTCAATCTTCAATCCTCAATCCTCAATCCTCAATTCTCAATCCTCAATCCTAAATCGTCAGACCTCAAACGTCAATACTCGACCCTCAGTCCTCGTCCTCAATCCACAACCCTCAATCCTCGATCCTCAATCTTCAATCATCAATATTCAATCTTCAATCCTCAATCCTCAATCCTCAATACTCAATCCTCAATCCTCAATGTTCCATCCTCAATACGCAATCCTCAATCTTCAATCCTCAATCCTCAATCCTAAATCCTCAATCCTCAATCCTCAATCTTAATCTTCAATCCTCAGTACTCAATCTTCAATCCTCAATCCTCAACCCTCAATCCTCAATCCTCAATCTTCAATCCTCAATACTCAATCTTCAATCCTCAATCCTCAATCCTCATTCTTCAATCCTCAAAACCCAATCCTCATTCATCAATCCTCAATACCGAATCCTCAATCTTCAATCCTCAATCCTCAATCCTCAATTCTCAATCCTCAATCCTCAATCCTCAGACCTCAAACATCAATACTCAACCGTCAGTTCTCGTCCTCAATCCACAACCCCCAATACTCAATCCTCAATCTTCAATTCTCAATCCTCAATCCTCAATCCTCAATCCTCGGTCCTCAAACCACAATCCTGAATCCTCAATCCTGAATCCTCAATCTTCAGCCCTCAGTCCTCAACAATCAGTTGTCAATCCTCAATCCTCAAGGGAATATCATCAATTCACAGCTTTCAATACTCAATACTCAATCTGCAATCTTCAAATCTCTATCCACAAACATCAATTCCCATCACTCAACCCTCAACACTCAGTCTTCAATCCTCAATCCTCAATCCTCAATCCTCAATCCTCATTCATCAATCCTCAACACCCAATCCTCAATCTTCAATCCTCAATCCTCAATCCTCAATCCTCAATCCTCAACCCTCCATCCTCAATCTTCAATCCTCAATACTCAATCTGCAATTCTCAATCCTCAGTCCTCACTCCTCAATCCTCATTCTTCAATCCTCAATACCGAATCCTCAATCTTCAATCCTCAATCCTCAATCTGCAATCCTCAATCGTCAGTCCTCACTCCTCAATCCTCATTCTTCAATCCTCAATACCGAATCCTCAATCTTCAATCCTCAATCCTCAGTCCTCAATTCTCAATCCTCAATCCTCAATCCTCAGACCTCAAACATCAATACTCAACCCTCAGTCCTCGTCCTCAATCCACAACCCTCAATCCTCGATCCTCAATCTTCAATCATCAATATTCAATCTTCAATCCTCAATCTTCAATCCTCAATACTCAATCCTCAATCCTCAATGTTCTATCCTCAACACGCAATCCTCATTCTTCAATTCTCAATCCTCAATCCTCAATCCTCAATCCTCAATCCTCAATCCTCAATCTTAATCTTCAACCCTCAATACTCAATCTTCAATCCTCAATCCTCAATCCTCACTCTTCAATCCTCAAAACCCAATCCTCAATCCTCAATCCTCAATCCTCAATCCTCAATCCTCAATGTTCAATCCGCAATACCCAATCCTCAATCTTCTATCCGCAAACCTCAATCCTCAATCCCCAATCCTCAATGCTCAATCCTCAATCCTCAAACTTCAATCCTCAATACCCAATCTCCAATACTCAATCCTCAATCCTCAATCCTCAATCCTCATTCTTCAATCCTCAACACCCAATCCTCAATCTTCAATCCTCAATCCTCAATCCTCAATTCTCAATCCTCATTCCTCAATCCTCAGACCTCAAACATCAATACTCAACCCTCAGTCCTCGTCCTCAATCCGCAACCCTCAATCGTCGATCCTCAATCTTCAATCATCAATATTCAATCTTCAATCCTCAATCCTCTATCCTCAATCCTCAATCCTCAATCCTGAATCCTCAATCGTCAGGCTTCAATCCTCAATACTCAATCTTCAATCCTCAATGCGCAATACTCAATACTCAATCCTCTTTCTTCAATCCTCAATAGCCAATCCTCAATCTTCAATCCTCAATCCTCAATCCTCAATCCTCTATCCTCAATCTTCAATCCTCAATCCTCAATCCTCAATCCTCAATCCTCAATCTTCAATCCTCAATACTCAATCTTCAATCCTCAATCCTCAATCCTCAATCCCCAATCCTCAATCCTCAATCCTCAGACCTCAAACATCAATACTCAACCGTCAGTTCTCGTCCTCAATCCACAACCCCCAATACTCAATCCTCAATCTTCAATTCTCAATCCTCAATCCTCAATCCTCAATCCTCGGTCCTCAAACCACAATCCTGAATCCTCAATCCTGAATCCTCAATCTTCAGCCCTCAGTCCTCAACAATCAGTTGTCAATCCTCAATCCTCAAGGGAATATCATCAATTCACAGCTTTCAATACTCAATACTCAATCTGCAATCTTCAAATCTCTATCCACAAACATCAATTCCCATCACTCAACCCTCAACACTCAGTCTTCAATCCTCAATCCTCAATCCTCAATCCTCAATCCTCATTCATCAATCCTCAACACCCAATCCTCAATCTTCAATCCTCAATCCTCAATCCTCAATCCTCAATCCTCAACCCTCCATCCTCAATCTTCAATCCTCAATACTCAATCTGCAATTCTCAATCCTCAGTCCTCACTCCTCAATCCTCATTCTTCAATCCTCAATACCGAATCCTCAATCTTCAATCCTCAATCCTCAATCTGCAATCCTCAATCGTCAGTCCTCACTCCTCAATCCTCATTCTTCAATCCTCAATACCGAATCCTCAATCTTCAATCCTCAATCCTCAGTCCTCAATTCTCAATCCTCAATCCTCAATCCTCAGACCTCAAACATCAATACTCAACCCTCAGTCCTCGTCCTCAATCCACAACCCTCAATCCTCGATCCTCAATCTTCAATCATCAATATTCAATCTTCAATCCTCAATCTTCAATCCTCAATACTCAATCCTCAATCCTCAATGTTCTATCCTCAACACGCAATCCTCATTCTTCAATTCTCAATCCTCAATCCTCAATCCTCAATCCTCAATCCTCAATCCTCAATCTTAATCTTCAACCCTCAATACTCAATCTTCAATCCTCAATCCTCAATCCTCACTCTTCAATCCTCAAAACCCAATCCTCAATCCTCAATCCTCAATCCTCAATCCTCAATCCTCAATGTTCAATCCGCAATACCCAATCCTCAATCTTCTATCCGCAAACCTCAATCCTCAATCCCCAATCCTCAATGCTCAATCCTCAATCCTCAAACTTCAATCCTCAATACCCAATCTCCAATACTCAATCCTCAATCCTCAATCCTCAATCCTCATTCTTCAATCCTCAACACCCAATCCTCAATCTTCAATCCTCAATCCTCAATCCTCAATTCTCAATCCTCATTCCTCAATCCTCAGACCTCAAACATCAATACTCAACCCTCAGTCCTCGTCCTCAATCCGCAACCCTCAATCGTCGATCCTCAATCTTCAATCATCAATATTCAATCTTCAATCCTCAATCCTCAATCCTCAATACTCAATCCTGAATCCTCAATCCTCAATCCTCAATCCTCAATCCACAGTCCTCAAACCTCAATCCTGAATCCACAATTCTGAACCCTCAATATTCAACCCTCAGACTTCAACAATCAGTTGTGAATCCTCAATCCTCAATAGAATATCCTCAATTCACAGGTTTCAATCCTCAATACTCAATCTTCAATCCTCAATCCTCTATCCTCAATCCTCAATCCTCAATCCTGAATCCTCAATCGTCAGGCTTCAATCCTCAATACTCAATCTTCAATCCTCAATGCGCAATACTCAATACTCAATCCTCTTTCTTCAATCCTCAATAGCCAATCCTCAATCTTCAATCCTCAATCCTCAATCCTCAATCCTCTATCCTCAATCTTCAATCCTCAATCCTCAATCCTCAATCCTCAATCCTCAATCTTCAATCCTCAATACTCAATCTTCAATCCTCAATCCTCAATCCTCAATCCCCAATCCTCAATCCTCAATCATCAATCGTCAATCTTCAATCCTCAATACTCAATCTTCAATACTCAATACCCAATCCTCAATCTTCAATCCTCAATCCTCAATCCTCAATCCTCAATCCTCAATCCTCAATCCTCAATCCTCAATCTTCAATCCTCAGTCCCAAATCCTCAATCTTCAATACTCACTCCTCAATCCTCAATCTTCAATCCTCAATACTCAGTCTTCAATCCTCAATCCTCAATACTCAATCCTCAATCCTCAATCCTCATTCTGCAATCCTCAATACCCAATCCTCAATCTTCAATCCTCAATACTCAATCCTCAATTCTCAATCCTCAATCCTCAATCCTCAATCCTCAATCCTCAATCCTCAATCCTCAATGTTCAATTTTCAATCCTCAATACTCAATCTTCAATCCTCAATCCTCAATCCACAATCCTCAATCCTCAATCCTCAATCCTCAATCCTCAATCCTCAGACCTCAAACATCAATACTCAACCCTCAGTCCTCGTCCTCAATCCACAACCATCAATCCTCAATCCTCAATATTCAATCATCAATATTCAATCTTCAGTCCTCAATCCTCAATCCTCAATCCTCAATCCTCAATCCTCAATGTTCAATCCGCAATACCCAATCCTCAATCTTCTATCCGGAATCCTCAATACTCAATCCTCAATCCTCAATCCTCAATCATCAATCTTCAAAGCTCAATACTCAATCTTCAATCCTCAATCCTCAATCCTCATTCTTCAATCCGCAACACCCAATCCTCAATCTTCAATCCTCAATCCTCAGTCCTCAATTCTCAATCCTCAATCCTCAATCCTCAGACCTCAAACATCAATTCTCAACCCTCAGTCCTCGCCCTCAATCCACAACCCTCAATCCTCGATCCTCAATCTTCAATCATCAATATTCAATCTTCAATCCTCAATCTTCAATCCTCAATACTCAATCCTCAATCCTCAATGTTCTATCCTCAATACGCAATCCTCAATCTTCGATCCTCAATCCTCAATCCTCAATCCTCAATCCTCAATCCTCAATCCTCAATCTCAATCTTCAATCCTCAGTACTCAATCTTCAATCCTCAATCCTCAATCCTCAATCCTTAATTCTCAAGATTCAATCCTCAATACTCAATCTTCAATCCTCAATCCTCTATCCTCAATCCTCAATCATCAACCCTCAATCCCCAATCCTCAATCTTCAATCCTCAATCCTCAATCCTCAATCCTCAGTCCTCAATATTCAACACAAAACCCTCAACCATCAATCTCAATACTCAACCATCAATCCTCACTTCTCAATACTCAGTAGAATATCCTGAATTCTCATGGTTCAATACTCAATCCACAAAATTCAATAATCAAATCTCAATCCTCAAACATCAATCCTCAACACTCAATCCTCCATACTCAGTCCTCTCTCTTCAATCCTCAATCCTCAATCCTCAGTCCTCAAACCTCAATCCTCAATCTTCAATCCTCAATCCTCAATCCTCAATCCTCAATTCTTAATACTCAACCCTCAATCTTCAATTCTCAATCCTCAATCCTCAATCCTCAATCCTCAGTCCTCAAACCACAATCCTGAATCCTCAATCCTGAATCCTCAACCTTCAGCACTCAGTCCTCAACAATCAGTTGTCAATCCTCAATCCTCAAAGAATATCATCAATTCACAGCTTTCAATACTCAATACTCAATCTGCAATCTTCAAATCTCTATCCACAAACATCAATTCCCATCACTCAACCCTCAACACTCAGTCTTCAATCCTCAATCCTCAATCCTCAATCCTCAATCCTCATTCATCAATCCTCAACACCCAATCCTCAATCTTCAATCCTCAATCCTCAATCCTCATTTCTCAATCCTCAGACCTCAAACATCAATACTCAACCCTCAGTCCTCGTCCTCAATCCGCAACTCTCAATCGTCGATCCTCAATCTTCAATCATCAATATTCAATCTTCAATCCTCAATTCTCAATCCTCAATACTCAATCCTCAATCCTCAATCCTCAATCCTCAATCCTCAATCCTCAATACTCAATCTTCAATCCTCAATCCTCAATCCTCAATCCTCAATCCTCAATCCTCCATCCTCAATCTTCAATCCTCAATACTCAATCTGCAATTCTCAATCCTCAGTCCTCACTCCTCAATCCTCATTCTTCAATCCTCAATACCGAATCCTCAATCTTCAATCCTCAATCCTCAATCCTCAATTCTCAATCCTCAATCCTCAATCCTCAGACCTCAAACATCAATACTCAACCGTCAGTCCTCGTCCTCAATCCACAACCCCCAATACTCAATCCTCAATCTTCAATTCTCAATCCTCAATCCTCAATCCTCAACCCTCGGTCCTCAAACCACAATCCTGAATCCTCAATCCTGAATCCTCAATCTTCAGCCCTCAGTCCTCAACAATCAGATGCCAATCCTCAATCCTCAAGGGAATATCATCAATTCACAGCTTTCAATACTCAATACTCAATCTGCAATCTTCAAATCTCTATCCACAAACATCAATTCTCATCACTCAACCCTCAACACTCAGTCTTCAATCCTCAATCCTCAATCCTCAATCCTCAATCCTCATTCTTCAATCCTCAACACCCAATCCTCAATCTTCAATCCTCAATCCTCAATCCTCATTTCTCAATCCTCAATCCTCAATCCTCTGACCTCAAACAGCAGTACTCTACCCTCAGCCCTCGTCCTCAATCCACAAACATCAATCCTCAATCCTCAATCTTCAATCATCAATATTCAACCTTCAGTCCTCAATCCTCAATCCTCAATTCTCAATCCTCAATCCTCAATGTTCAATCCGCAATACCCAATCCTCCATCTTCTATCCGCAATCCTCAATCCTCAATCCTCAATCCTCAATCCTCAATCCTCAATCTTCAATCCTCAATACTCAATCTTCAATCCTCAATCCTCAATCCTCAATCCTCAATCCTCATTCTTCAATCCTCAAAACCCAATCCTCAATCTTCAATCCTCAATCCTCAATCCTCAATTCTCAATCCTCAATCCTAAATCGTCAGACCTCAAACGTCAATACTCGACCCTCAGTCCTCGTCCTCAATCCACAACCCTCAATCCTCGATCCTCAATCTTCAATCATCAATATTCAATCTTCAATCCTCAATCTTCAATCCTCAATACTCAATCCTCAATCCTCAATGTTCTATCCTCAATACGCAATCCTCATTCTTCAATCCTCAATCCTCAATCCTCAATCCTCAATCCTCAATCCTCAATCCTCAATCTTAATCTTCAATCCTCAGTACTCAATCTTCAATCCTCAATCCTCAACCCTCAATCCTCAACCCTCAATCTTCAATGCTCAATACTCAATGTTCAATCCTCAATCCTCAATCCTCATTCTTCAATCCTCAAAACCCAATCCTCATTCATCAATCCTCAATACCGAATCCTCAATCTTCAATCCTCAATCCTCAATCCTCAATTCTCAATCCTCAATCCTCAATCCTCAGACCTCAAACATCAATACTCAACCGTCAGTTCTCGTCCTCAATCCACAACCCCCAATACTCAATCCTCAATCTTCAATTCTCAATCCTCAATCCTCAATCCTCAATCCTCGGTCGTCAAACCACAATCCTGAATCCTCAATCCTGAATCCTCAATCTTCAGCCCTCAGTCCTCAACAATCAGTTGTCAATCCTCAATCCTCAAGGGAATATCATCAATTCACAGCTTTCAATACTCAATACTCAATCTGCAATCTTCAAATCTCTATCCACAAACATCAATTCCCATCACTCAACCCTCAACACTCAGTCTTCAATCCTCAATCCTCAATCCTCAATCCTCAATCCTCATTCATCAATCCTCAACACCCAATCCTCAATCTTCAATCCTCAATCCTCAATCCTCAATCCTCAATCCTCAACCCTCCATCCTCAATCTTCAATCCTCAATACTCAATCTGCAATTCTCAATCCTCAGTCCTCACTCCTCAATCCTCATTCTTCAATCCTCAATACCGAATCCTCAATCTTCAATCCTCAATCCTCAATCTGCAATCCTCAATCCTCAGTCCTCACTCCTCAATCCTCATTCTTCAATCCTCAATACCGAATCCTCAATCTTCAATCCTCAATCCTCAGTCCTCAATTCTCAATCCTCAATCCTCAATCCTCAGACCTCAAACATCAATACTCAACCCTCAGTCCTCGTCCTCAATCCACAACCCTCAATCCTCGATCCTCAATCTTCAATCATCAATATTCAATCTTCAATCCTCAATCTTCAATCCTCAATACTCAATCCTCAATCCTCAATGTTCTATCCTCAATACGCAATCCTCATTCTTCAATCCTCAATCCTCAATCCTCAATCCTCAATCCTCAATCCTCAATCCTCAATCTTAATCTTCAACCCTCAATACTCAATCTTCAATCCTCAATCCTCAATCCTCACTCTTCAATCCTCAAAACCCAATCCTCAATCCTCAATCCTCAATCCTCAATCCTCAATCCTCAATGTTCAATCCGCAATACCCAATCCTCAATCTTCTATCCGCAAACCTCAATCCTCAATCCCCAATCCTCAATGCTCAATCCTCAATCCTCAAACTTCAATCCTCAATACCCAATTTCCAATACTCAATCCTCAATCCTCAATCCTCAATCCTCATTCTTCAATCCTCAACACCCAATCCTCAATCTTCAATCCTCAATCCTCAATCCTCAATTCTCAATCCTCATTCCTCAATCCTCAGACCTCAAACATCAATACTCAACCCTCAGTCCTCGTCCTCAATCCGCAACCCTCAATCGTCGATCCTCAATCTTCAATCATCAATATTCAATCTTCAATCCTCAATCCTCAATCCTCAATACTCAATCCTCAATCCTCAATCCTCAATCCTCAATCCTCAATCCACAGTCCTCAAACCTCAATCCTGAATCCACAATTCTGAACCCTCAATATTCAACCCTCAGACTTCAACAATCAGTTGTGAATCCTCAATCCTCAATAGAATATCCTCAATTCACAGGTTTCAATACTCAATACTCAGCCTGCAATCTTCAAATCTGTATCCACAAACATCAATTCTCATCACTCAACCCTCAATATTCAACGCACAACCCTCAACCATCAATACTCAATACTCAACCATCAATCCTCAATTCTCAATACTCAATAGAATATCCTGAATTCTCATGGTTCAATACTCAATCCACAATATCCAATAATCAAATCTCAATCCTCAAACATCAATTCTCAACACACAATCCTCAACACTCTGTCCTCTCTCTTCAATCCTCCATCCTCAATCCTCAATCCTCAAGCGTCAATCCTCAATCCTCAATCCTGAACCCTCAATCCTCAGTCCTCAAAACTCAATCCCTAGTCCTCAATCCTGAATCCTCAATCTTCAGCCCTCAGTACTCAACAATCAATTGTCAATCCTCAGACCTCCATAGAATATCCTCAATTCACAGTTTTCAATACTCAATCCCCATTCTTCAATCTTCAAATCTCAATCCACAAACATCAATTCTCATCACTCAACCCTCAACACTCAGTCCTCAATCTTCAATCCTCAATCATCAATCCTCAATCTTCAATCCTCAATACTCAATCTTCAATCCTCAATCCTCAATTCTCAATCCTCAATGCTCAATCCTCAATAGTCAATCCTCAATCCTCAATCCTCAATCCTCGGTCCTCAAACCACAATCCTGAATCCTCAATCCTGAATCCTCAACCTTCAGCTCTCAGTCCTCAACAATCAGTTGTCAATCCTCAATCCTCAAGGGAATATCACCAATTCACAGCTTTCAATACTCAATACTCTATGTGCAATCTTCAAATCTCTATCCACAAACATCAATTCTCATCACTCAACCCTCAACACTCACTCTTCAATCCTCAATCCTCATTCTTCAATCCTCAAAACCCAATCCTCAATCCTCAATCCTCGGTCCTCAAACCACAATCCTGAATCCTCAATCCTAAATCCTCAACCTTCAGCTCTCAGTCCTCAACAATCAGTTGTCAATCCTCAATCCTCAAGGGAATATCATCAATTCACAGCTTTCAATACTCAATACTCAATCTGCAATCTTCAAATCTCTATCTACAAACATCAATTCTCATCACTCAACCCTCAACGCTCAGTCTTCAATCCGCAATACTCAATCCTCAATCCTCAATCCTCATTCTTCAATCCTCAAAACCCAATCCTCAATCTTCAATCCTCAATCCTCAATCCTCAATTCTCAATCCTCAATCCTCAATCCTCAGACCTCAAACAGCAATACTCAACCCTCAGTCCTCGTCCTCAATCCACAACCATCAATCCTCAATCCTCAACTTCAATCATCAATATTCAATCTTCAGTCCTCAATCCTCAATCCTCAATCCTCAATCCTCAATCCTTAACGTTGAATCCGCAATACCCAATCCTCAATCTTCTATCCGCAATCATCAATCCTCAATCCGCAATCCTCAATCCTCAATCCTCAATCTTCAATCCTCAGTCCTCAATCTTCAATCCTCAATCCTCAATCCTCAATCTTCAATCCTCATTCTTCAATCCTCAATACCCAATCCTCAATCTTCATTCCTCAATCCTCAATCCTCAATTCTCAACCCTCAATCCTCAATCTTCAATCCTCAATAATCAATCTCCAATCCTAGATCCTCAATCCCCAAACCTCAATCCTTAATCCTCAACCTTCAGTCCTCAATCCCCAGTCCTCAATCTTCAATCCTCAATGCTCAAACCTCAATCCTCATTCCTCAGTCCTCAATCCTCAACCCTCAAACCTCAATCCTCAACCGTCAGTCCTCGTCCGCAATCGTCAACACTCAATCCTCAATCCTCAATCTTCAATCCTCAATACTCAATATTCAATACCCAATCCTCAATCTTCAATCCTCAATCTTCAGTCCTCAATCCTCAATCCTCAATCCTCAATCCTCATTCTCCAATCCTCAATACCCAATCCTCAATCTTCAATCCTCAATCCTCAATCCACAATTCTCAATCCTCAATCCTCAGTCCCCAGTCCTCAGACCTCAATCCTCAACCGTCAGCCCTCATACTCAATCCTCAATCCGCAATCCTCAATCCTCAATCCTCAATCTTCAATCCTCAATCCTCGATCCTCAATCCTCAATCCTCAATCCTGAATCCTCAATCCTCAATTTTCAATCCTCAATACTCAATCTTCAATCCTCAATCCTCAATCCACAATCCTCAATCCTCAATCCTCAATCCTCAATTCTCAATCCTCAGCCCTCAAACATCAATACTCAACCCTCAGTCCTCGTCCTCAATCCACAACCATCAATCCTCAATCCTCAATATTCAATCATGAATATTCAATCTTCAGTCCTCAATCCTCAATCCTCAATCCTCAATCCTCAATCCTCAATGTTCAATCCGCAATACCCAATCCTCAATCTTCTATCCGCAATCCTCAATACTCAATCTTCAATCCTCAATCCTCAATCCTCAATCCTCAATCCTCATTCTTCAATCCGCAACACCCAATCCTCAATCTTCAATCCTCAATCCTCAGTCCTCAATTCTCAATCCTCAATCCTCAATCCTCAGACCTCAAACATCAATTCTCAACCCTCAGTCCTCGTCCTCAATCCACAACCCTCAATCCTCGATCCTCAATCTTCAATCATCAATATTCAATCTTCAATCATCAATCTTCAATCCTCAATACTCAATCCTCAATACTCAATGTTCTATCCTCAATACGCAATCCTGAATCTTCAATCCTCAATCCTCAATCCTCAATCCTCAATCCTCAATCCTCAATCCTCAATCTCAATCTTCAATCCTCAGTACTCAATCTTCAATCCTCAATCCTCAATCCTCAATCCTTAATTCTCAAGATTCAATCCTCAATACTCAATCTTCAATCCTCAATCCTCTATCCTCAATCCTCAATCCTCAATCCTCAATCCTGAATCCTCAATCGTCAGGCTTCAATCCTCAATACTCAATCTTCAATCCTCAATGCGCAATACTCAATACTCAATCCTCTTTCTTCAATCCTCAATAGCCAATCCTCAATCTTCAATCCTCAATCCTCAATCCTCAATCCTCAATCCTCAATCTTCAATCCTCAATCCTCAATCCTCAATCCTCAATCCTCAATCTTCAATCCTCAATACTCAATCTTCAATCCTCAATCCTCAATCCTCAATCCCCAATCCTCAATCCTCAATCATCAATCGTCAATCTTCAATCCTCAATACTCAATCTTCAATACTCAATACCCAATCCTCAATCTTCAATCCTCAATCCTCAATCCTCAATCCTCAATCCTCAATCCTCAATCCTCAATCTTCAATCCTCAGTCCCAAATCCTCAATTTTCAATACTCACTCCTCAATCCTCAATCTTCAATCCTCAATACTCAGTCTTCAATCCTCAATCCTCAATACTCAATCCTCAATCCTCAATCCTCATTCTGCAATCCTCAATACCCAATCCTCAATCTTCAATCCTCAATACTCAATCCTCAATTCTCAATCCTCAATCCTCAATCCTCAATCCTCAATCCTCAATCCTCAATCCTCAATGTTCAATTTTCAATCCTCAATACTCAATCTTCAATCCACAATCCTCAATCCACAATCCTCAATCCTCAATCCTCAATCCTCAATCCTCAATCCTCAGACCTCAAACATCAATACTCAACCCTCAGTCCTCGTCCTCAATCCACAACCATCAATCCTCAATCCTCAATATTCAATCATCAATATTCAATCTTCAGTCCTCAATCCTCAATCCTCAATCCTCAATCCTCAATCCTCAATCCTCAATGTTCAATCCGCAATACCCAATCCTCAATCTTCTATCCGGAATCCTCAATACTCAATCCTCAATCCTCAATCCTCAATCATCAATCTTCAAAGCTCAATACTCAATCTTCAATCCTCAATCCTCAATCCTCAATCCTCAATCCTCATTCTTCAATCCGCAACACCCAATCCTCAATCTTCAATCCTCAATCCTCAGTCCTCAATTCTCAATCCTCAATCCTCAATCCTCAGACCTCAAACATCAATTCTCAACCCTCAGTCCTCGCCCTCAATCCACAACCCTCAATCCTCGATCCTCAATCTTCAATCATCAATATTCAATCTTCAATCCTCAATCTTCAATCCTCAATACTCAATCCTCAATCCTCAATGTTCTATCCTCAATACGCAATCCTCAACCTTCGATCCTCAATCCTCAATCCTCAATCCTCAATCCTCAATCCTCAATCCTCAATCTCAATCTTCAATCCTCAGTACTCAATCTTCAATCCTCAATCCTCAATCCTCAATCCTTAATTCTCAAGATTCAATCCTCAATACTCAATCTTCAATCCTCAATCCTCTATCCTCAATCCTCAATCATCAACCCTCAATCCCCAATCCTCAATCTTCAATCCTCAATCCTCAATCCTCAATCCTCAGTCCTCAATATTCAACACAAAACCCTCAACCATCAATCTCAATACTCAACCATCAATCCTCACTTCTCAATACTCAGTAGAATATCCTGAATTCTCATGGTTCAATACTCAATCCACAAAATTCAATAATCAAATCTCAATCCTCAAACATCAATCCTCAACACTCAATCCTCCATACTCAGTCCTCTCTCTTCAATCCTCAATCCTCAATCCTCAGTCCTCAAACCTCAATCCTCAATCTTCAATCCTCAATCCTCAATCCTCAATCCTCAATTCTTAATACTCAACCCTCAATCTTCAATTCTCAATCCTCAATCCTCAATCCTCAATCCTCAGTCCTCAAACCACAATCCTGAATCCTCAATCCTGAATCCTCAACCTTCAGCACTCAGTCCTCAACAATCAGTTGTCAATCCTCAATCCTCAAAGAATATCATCAATTCACAGCTTTCAATACTCAATACTCAATCTGCAATCTTCAAATCTCTATCCACAAACATCAATTCCCATCACTCAACCCTCAACACTCAGTCTTCAATCCTCAATCCTCAATCCTCAATCCTCAATCCTCATTCGTCAATCCTCAACACCCAATCCTCAATCTTCAATCCTCAATCCTCAATCCTCATTTCTCAATCCTCAGACCTCAAACATCAATACTCAACCCTCAGTCCTCGTCCTCAATCCGCAACTCTCAATCGTCGATCCTCAATCTTCAATCATCAATATTCAATCTTCAATCCTCAATTCTCAATCCTCAATACTCAATCCTCAATCCTCAATCCTCAATCCTCAATCCTCAATCCTCAATACTCAATCTTCAATCCTCAATCCTCAATCCTCAATCCTCAATCCTCAATCCTCCATCCTCAATCTTCAATCCTCAATACTCAATCTGCAATTCTCAATCCTCAGTCCTCACTCCTCAATCCTCATTCTTCAATCCTCAATACCGAATCCTCAATCTTCAATCCTCAATCCTCAATCCTCAATTCTCAATCCTCAATCCTCAATCCTCAGACCTCAAACATCAATACTCAACCGTCAGTCCTCGTCCTCAATCCACAACCCCCAATACTCAATCCTCAATCTTCAATTCTCAATCCTCAATCCTCAATCCTCAATCCTCGGTCCTCAAACCACAATCCTGAATCCTCAATCCTGAATCCTCAATCTTCAGCCCTCAGTCCTCAACAATCAGATGCCAATCCTCAATCCTCAAGGGAATATCATCAATTCACAGCTTTCGATACTCAATACTCAATCTGCAATCTTCAAATCTCTATCCACAAACATCAATTCTCATCACTCAACCCTCAACACTCAGTCTTCAATCCTCAATCCTCAATCCTCAATCCTCAATCCTCATTCTTCAATCCTCAACACCCAATCCTCAATCTTCAATCCTCAATCCTCAATCCTCATTTCTCAATCCTCAATCCTCAATCCTCTGACCTCAAACAGCAGTACTCTACCCTCAGCCCTCGTCCTCAATCCACAAACATCAATCCTCAATCCTCAATCTTCAATCATCAATATTCAACCTTCAGTCCTCAATCCTCAATCCTCAATTCTCAATCCTCAATCCTCAATGTTCAATCCGCAATACCCAATCCTCCATCTTCTATCCGCAATCCTCAATCCTCAATCCTCAATCCTCAATCCTCAATCCTCAATCTTCAATCCTCAATACTCAATCTTCAATCCTCAATCCTCAATCCTCAATCCTCAATCCTCATTCTTCAATCCTCAAAACCCAATCCTCAATCTTCAATCCTCAATCCTCAATCCTCAATTCTCAATCCTCAATCCTAAATCGTCAGACCTCAAACGTCAATACTCGACCCTCAGTCCTCGTCCTCAATCCACAACCCTCAATCCTCGATCCTCAATCTTCAATCATCAATATTCAATCTTCAATCCTCAATCTTCAATCCTCAATACTCAATCCTCAATCCTCAATGTTCTATCCTCAATACGCAATCCTCATTCTTCAATCCTCAATCCTCAATCCTCAATCCTCAATCCTCAATCCTCAATCCTCAATCTTAATCTTCAATCCTCAGTACTCAATCTTCAATCCTCAATCCTCAACCCTCAATCCTCAACCCTCAATCTTCAATCCTCAATACTCAATCTTCAATCCTCAATCCTCAATCCTCATTCTTCAATCCTCAAAACCCAATCCTCATTCATCAATCCTCAATACCGAATCCTCAATCTTCAATCCTCAATCCTCAATCCTCAATTCTCAATCCTCAATCCTCAATCCTCAGACCTCAAACATCAATACTCAACCGTCAGTTCTCGTCCTCAATCCACAACCCCCAATACTCAATCCTCAATCTTCAATTCTCAATCCTCAATCCTCAATCCTCAATCCTCGGTCCTCAAACCACAATCCTGAATCCTCAATCCTGAATCCTCAATCTTCAGCCCTCAGTCCTCAACAATCAGTTGTCAATCCTCAATCCTCAAGGGAATATCATCAATTCACAGCTTTCAATACTCAATACTCAATCTGCAATCTTCAAATCTCTATCCACAAACATCAATTCCCATCACTCAACCCTCAACACTCAGTCTTCAATCCTCAATCCTCAATCCTCAATCCTCAATCCTCATTCATCAATCCTCAACACCCAATCCTCAATCTTCAATCCTCAATCCTCAATCCTCAATCCTCAATCCTCAAGCCTCCATCCTCAATCTTCAATCCTCAATACTCAATCTGCAATTCTCAATCCTCAGTCCTCACTCCTCAATCCTCATTCTTCAATCCTCAATACCGAATCCTCAATCTTCAATCCTCAATCCTCAATCTGCAATCCTCAATCCTCAGTCCTCACTCCTCAATCCTCATTCTTCAATCCTCAATACCGAATCCTCAATCTTCAATCCTCAATCCTCAGTCCTCAATTCTCAATCCTCAATCCTCAATCCTCAGACCTCAAACATCAATACTCAACCCTCAGTCCTCGTCCTCAATCCACAACCCTCAATCCTCGATCCTCAATCTTCAATCATCAATATTCAATCTTCAATCCTCAATCTTCAATCCTCAATACTCAATCCTCAATCCTCAATGTTCTATCCTCAATACGCAATCCTCATTCTTCAATCCTCAATCCTCAATCCTCAATCCTCAATCCTCAATCCTCAATCCTCAATCTTAATCTTCAACCCTCAATACTCAATCTTCAATCCTCAATCCTCAATCCTCACTCTTCAATCCTCAAAACCCAATCCTCAATCCTCAATCCTCAATCCTCAATCCTCAATCCTCAATGTTCAATCCGCAATACCCAATCCTCAATCTTCTATCCGCAAACCTCAATCCTCAATCCCCAATCCTCAATGCTCAATCCTCAATCCTCAAACTTCAATCCTCAATACCCAATTTCCAATACTCAATCCTCAATCCTCAATCCTCAATCCTCATTCTTCAATCCTCAACACCCAATCCTCAATCTTCAATCCTCAATCCTCAATCCTCAATTCTCAATCCTCATTCCTCAATCCTCAGACCTCAAACATCAATACTCAACCCTCAGTCCTCGTCCTCAATCCGCAACCCTCAATCGTCGATCCTCAATCTTCAATCATCAATATTCAATCTTCAATCCTCAATCCTCAATCCTCAATACTCAATCCTCAATCCTCAATCCTCAATCCTTAATCCTCAATCCACAGTCCTCAAACCTCAATCCTGAATCCACAATTCTGAACCCTCAATATTCAACCCTCAGACTTCAACAATCAGTTGTGAATCCTCAATCCTCAATAGAATATCCTCAATTCACAGGTTTCAATACTCAATACTCAGCCTGCAATCTTCAAATCTGTATCCACAAACATCAATTCTCATCACTCAACCCTCAATATTCAACGCACAACCCTCAACCATCAATACTCAATACTCAACCATCAATCCTCAATTCTCAATACTCAATAGAATATCCTGAATTCTCATGGTTCAATACTCAATCCACAATATCCAATAATCAAATCTCAATCCTCAAACATCAATTCTCAACACACAATCCTCAACACTCTGTCCTCTCTCTTCAATCCTCCATCCTCAATCCTCAATCCTCAAGCGTCAATCCTCAATCCTCAATCCTGAACCCTCAATCCTCAGTCCTCAAAACTCAATCCCTAGTCCTCAATCCTGAATCCTCAATCTTCAGCCCTCAGTACTCAACAATCAATTGTCAATCCTCAGACCTCCATAGAATATCCTCAATTCACAGTTTTCAATACTCAATCCCCATTCTTCAATCTTCAAATCTCAATCCACAAACATCAATTCTCATCACTCAACCCTCAACACTCAGTCCTCAATCTTCAATCCTCAATCATCAATCCTCAATCTTCAATCCTCAATACTCAATCTTCAATCCTCAATCCTCAATTCTCAATCCTCAATGCTCAATCCTCAATCGTCAATCCTCAATCCTCAATCCTCAATCCTCGGTCCTCAAACCACAATCCTGAATCCTCAATCCTGAATCCTCAACCTTCAGCTCTCAGTCCTCAACAATCAGTTGTCAATCCTCAATCCTCAAGGGAATATCACCAATTCACAGCTTTCAATACTCAATACTCTATCTGCAATCTTCAAATCTCTATCCACAAACATCAATTCTCATCACTCAACCCTCAACACTCACTCTTCAATCCTCAATCCTCATTCTTCAATCCTCAAAACCCAATCCTCAATCCTCAATCCTCGGTCCTCAAACCAGAATCCTGAATCCTCAATCCTAAATCCTCAACCTTCAGCTCTCAGTCCTCAACAATCAGTTGTCAATCCTCAATCCTCAAGGGAATATCATCAATTCACAGCTTTCAATACTCAATACTCAATCTGCAATCTTCAAATCTCTATCTACAAACATCAATTCTCATCACTCAACCCTCAACGCTCAGTCTTCAATCCGCAATACTCAATCCTCAATCCTCAATCCTCATTCTTCAATCCTCAAAACCCAATCCTCAATCTTCAATCCTCAATCCTCAATCCTCAATTCTCAATCCTCAATCCTCAATCCTCAGACCTCAAACAGCAATACTCAACCCTCAGTCCTCGTCCTCAATCCACAACCATCAATCCTCAATCCTCAACTTCAATCATCAATATTCAATCTTCAGTCCTCAATCCTCAATCCTCAATCCTCAATCCTCAATCCTTAACGTTCAATCCGCAATACCCAATCCTCAATCTTCTATCCGCAATCATCAATCCTCAATCCGCAATCCTCAATCCTCAATCCTCAATCTTCAATCCTCAGTCCTCAATCTTCAATCCTCAATCCTCAATCCTCAATCTTCAATCCTCATTCTTCAATCCTCAATACCCAATCCTCAATCTTCATTCCTCAATCCTCAATCCTCAATTCTCAACCCTCAATCCTCAATCTTCAATCCTCAATAATCAATCTCCAATCCTAGATCCTCAATCCCCAAACCTCAATCCTTAATCCTCAACCTTCAGTCCTCAATCCCCAGTCCTCAATCTTCAATCCTCAATGCTCAATCCTCAATCCTCATTCCTCAGTCCTCAATCCTCAACCCTCAAACCTCAATCCTCAACCGTCAGTCCTCGTCCGCAATCGTCAACACTCAATCCTCAATCCTCAATCTTCAATCCTCAATACTCAATATTCAATACCCAATCCTCAATCTTCAATCCTCAATCTTCAGTCCTCAATCCTCAATCCTCAATCCTCAATCCTCATTCTCCAATCCTCAATACCCAATCCTCAATCTTCAATCCTCAATCCTCAATCCACAATTCTCAATCCTCAATCCTCAGTCCCCAGTCCTCAGACCTCAATCCTCAACCGTCAGCCCTCATACTCAATCCTCAATCCGCAATCCTCAATCCTCAATCCTCAATCTTCAATCCTCAATCCTCGATCCTCAATCCTCAATCCTCAATCCTGAATCCTCAATCCTCAATTTTCAATCCTCAATACTCAATCTTCAATCCTCAATCCTCAATCCACAATCCTCAATCCTCAATCCTCAATCCTCAATTCTCAATCCTCAGCCCTCAAACATCAATACTCAACCCTCAGTCCTCGTCCTCAATCCACAACCATCAATCCTCAATCCTCAATATTCAATCATGAATATTCAATCTTCAGTCCTCAATCCTCAATCCTCAATCCTCAATCCTCAATCCTCAATGTTCAATCCGCAATACCCAATCCTCAATCTTCTATCCGCAATCCTCAATACTCAATCCTCAATCCTCAATCCTCAATCATCAATCTTCAAAGCTCAATACTCAATCTTCAATCCTCAATCCTCAATCCTCAATCCTCAATCCTCATTCTTCAATCCGCAACACCCAATCCTCAATCTTCAATCCTCAATCCTCAGTCCTCAATTCTCAATCCTCAATCCTCAATCCTCAGACCTCAAACATCAATTCTCAACCCTCAGTCCTCGTCCTCAATCCACAACCCTGAATCCTCGATCCTCAATCTTCAATCATCAATATTCAATCTTCAATCATCAATCTTCAATCCTCAATACTCAATCCTCAATACTCAATGTTCTATCCTCAATACGCAATCCTGAATCTTCAATCCTCAATCCTCAATCCTCAATCCTCAATCCTCAATCCTCAATCCTCAATCTCAATCTTCAATCCTCAGTACTTAATCTTCAATCCTCAATCCTCAATCCTCAATCCTTAATTCTCAAGATTCAATCCTCAATACTCAATCTTCAATCCTCAATCCTCTATCCTCAATCCTCAATCCTCAATCCTCAATCCTGAATCCTCAATCGTCAGGCTTCAATCCTCAATACTCAATCTTCAATCCTCAATGCGCAATACTCAATACTCAATCCTCTTTCTTCAATCCTCAATAGCCAATCCTCAATCTTCAATCCTCAATCCTCAATCCTCAATCCTCAATCCTCAATCTTCAATCCTCAATCCTCAATCCTCAATCTTCAATCCTCAATCTTCAATCCTCAATACTCAATCTTCAATCCTCAATCCTCAATCCTCAATCCCCAATCCTCAATCCTCAATCATCAATCGTCAATCTTCAATCCTCAATACTCAATCTTCAATACTCAATACCCAATCCTCAATCTTCAATCCTCAATCCTCAATCCTCAATCCTCAATCCTCAATCCTCAATCCTCAATCTTCAATCCTCAGTCCCAAATCCTCAATCTTCAATACTCACTCCTCAATCCTCAATCTTCAATCCTCAATACTCAGTCTTCAATCCTCAATCCTCAATACTCAATCCTCAATCCTCAATCCTCATTCTGCAATCCTCAATACCCAATCCTCAATCTTCAATCCTCAATACTCAATCCTCAATTCTCAATCCTCAATCCTCAATCCTCAATCCTCAATCCTCAATCCTCAATCCTCAATGTTCAATTTTCAATCCTCAATACTCAATCTTCAATCCTCAATCCTCAATCCACAATCCTCAATCCTCAATCCTCAATCCTCAATCCTCAATCCTCAGACCTCAAACATCAATACTCAACCCTCAGTCCTCGTCCTCAATCCACAACCATCAATCCTCAATCCTCAATATTCAATCATCAATATTCAATCTTCAGTCCTCAATCCTCAATCCTCAATCCTCAATCCCCAATCCTCAATGTTCAATCCGCAATACCCAATCCTCAATCTTCTATCCGGAATCCTCAATACTCAATCCTCAATCCTCAATCCTCAATCATCAATCTTCAAAGCTCAATACTCAATCTTCAATCCTCAATCCTCAATCCTCAATCCTCAATCCTCATTCTTCAATCCGCAACACCCAATCCTCAATCTTCAATCCTCAATCCTCAGTCCTCAATTCTCAATCCTCAATCCTCAATCCTCAGACCTCAAACATCAATTCTCAACCCTCAGTCCTCGCCCTCAATCCACAACCCTCAATCCTCGATCCTCAATCTTCAATCATCAATATTCAATCTTCAATCCTCAATCTTCAATCCTCAATACTCAATCCTCAATCCTCAATGTTCTATCCTCAATACGCAATCCTCAATCTTCGATCCTCAATCCTCAATCCTCAATCCTCAATCCTCAATCCTCAATCCTCAATCTCAATCTTCAATCCTCAGTACTCAATCTTCAATCCTCAATCCTCAATCCTCAATCCTTAATTCTCAAGATTCAATCCTCAATACTCAATCTTCAATCCTCAATCCTCTATCCTCAATCCTCAATCATCAACCCTCAATCCCCAATCCTCAATCTTCAATCCTCAATCCTCAATCCTCAATCCTCAGTCCTCAATATTCAACACAAAACCCTCAACCATCAATCTCAATACTCAACCATCAATCCTCACTTCTCAATACTCAGTAGAATATCCTGAATTCTCATGGTTCAATACTCAATCCACAAAATTCAATAATCAAATCTCAATCCTCAAACATCAATCCTCAACACTCAATCCTCCATACTCAGTCCTCTCTCTTCAATCCTCAATCCTCAATCCTCAGTCCTCAAACCTCAATCCTCAATCTTCAATCCTCAATCCTCAATCCTCAATCCTCAATTCTTAATACTCAACCCTCAATCTTCAATTCTCAATCCTCAATCCTCAATCCTCAATCCTCAGTCCTCAAACCACAATCCTGAATCCTCAATCCTGAATCCTCAACCTTCAGCACTCAGTCCTCAACAATCAGTTGTCAATCCTCAATCCTCAAAGAATATCATCAATTCACAGCTTTCAATACTCAATACTCAATCTGCAATCTTCAAACCTCTATCCACAAACATCAATTCCCATCACTCAACCCTCAACACTCAGTCTTCAATCCTCAATCCTCAATCCTCAATCCTCAATCCTCATTCATCAATCCTCAACACCCAATCCTCAATCTTCAATCCTCAATCCTCAATCCTCATTTCTCAATCCTCAGACCTCAAACATCAATACTCAACCCTCAGTCCTCGTCCTCAATCCGCAACTCTCAATCGTCGATCCTCAATCTTCAATCATCAATATTCAATCTTCAATCCTCAATTCTCAATCCTCAATACTCAATCCTCAATCCTCAATCCTCAATCCTCAATCCTCAATCCTCAATACTCAATCTTCAATCCTCAATCCTCAATCCTCAATCCTCAATCCTCAATCCTCCATCCTCAATCTTCAATCCTCAATAGTCAATCTGCAATTCTCAATCCTCAGTCCTCACTCCTCAATCCTCATTCTTCAATCCTCAATACCGAATCCTCAATCTTCAATCCTCAATCCTCAATCCTCAATTCTCAATCCTCAATCCTCAATCCTCAGACCTCAAACATCAATACTCAACCGTCAGTCCTCGTCCTCAATCCACAACCCCCAATACTCAATCCTCAATCTTCAATTCTCAATCCTCAATCCTCAATCCTCAATCCTCGGTCCTCAAACCACAATCCTGAATCCTCAATCCTGAATCCTCAATCTTCAGCCCTCAGTCCTCAACAATCAGATGCCAATCCTCAATCCTCAAGGGAATATCATCAATTCACAGCTTTCAATACTCAATACTCAATCTGCAATCTTCAAATCTCTATCCACAAACATCAATTCTCATCACTCAACCCTCAACACTCAGTCTTCAATCCTCAATCCTCAATCCTCAATCCTCAATCCTCATTCTTCAATCCTCAACACCCAATCCTCAATCTTCAATCCTCAATCCTCAATCCTCATTTCTCAATCCTCAATCCTCAATCCTCTGACCTCAAACAGCAGTACTCTACCCTCAGCCCTCGTCCTCAATCCACAAACATCAATCCTCAATCCTCAATCTTCAATCATCAATATTCAACCTTCAGTCCTCAATCCTCAATCCTCAATTCTCAATCCTCAATCCTCAATGTTCAATCCGCAATACCCAATCCTCCATCTTCTATCCGCAATCCTCAATCCTCAATCCTCAATCCTCAATCCTCAATCCTCAATCTTCAATCCTCAATACTCAATCTTCAATCCTCAATCCTCAATCCTCAATCCTCAATCCTCATTCTTCAATCCTCAAAACCCAATCCTCAATCTTCAATCCTCAATCCTCAATCCTCAATTCTCAATCCTCAATCCTAAATCGTCAGACCTCAAACGTCAATACTCGACCCTCAGTCCTCGTCCTCAATCCACAACCCTCAATCCTCGATCCTCAATCTTCAATCATCAATATTCAATCTTCAATCCTCAATCTTCAATCCTCAATACTCAATCCTCAATCCTCAATGTTCTATCCTCAATACGCAATCCTCATTCTTCAATCCTCAATCCTCAATCCTCAATCCTCAATCCTCAATCCTCAATCCTCAATCTTAATCTTCAATCCTCAGTACTCAATCTTCAATCCTCAATCCTCAACCCTCAATCCTCAACCCTCAATCTTCAATCCTCAATACTCAATCTTCAATCCTCAATCCTCAATCCTCATTCTTCAATCCTCAAAACCCAATCCTCATTCATCAATCCTCAATACCGAATCCTCAATCTTCAATCCTCAATCCTCAATCCTCAATTCTCAATCCTCAATCCTCAATCCTCAGACCTCAAACATCAATACTCAACCGTCAGTTCTCGTCCTCAATCCACAACCCCCAATACTCAATCCTCAATCTTCAATTCTCAATCCTCAATACTCAATCCTCAATCCTCGGTCCTCAAACCACAATCCTGAATCCTCAATCCTGAATCCTCAATCTTCAGCCCTCAGTCCTCAACAATCAGTTGTCAATCCTCAATCCTCAAGGGAATATCATCAATTCACAGCTTTCAATACTCAATACTCAATCTGCAATCTTCAAATCTCTATCCACAAACATCAATTCCCATCACTCAACCCTCAACACTCAGTCTTCAATCCTCAATCCTCAATCCTCAATCCTCAATCCTCATTCATCAATCCTCAACACCCAATCCTCAATCTTCAATCCTCAATCCTCAATCCTCAATCCTCAATCCTCAACCCTCCATCCTCAATCTTCAATCCTCAATACTCAATCTGCAATTCTCAATCCTCAGTCCTCACTCCTCAATCCTCATTCTTCAATCCTCAATACCGAATCCTCAATCTTCAATCCTCAATCCTCAATCTGCAATCCTCAATCCTCAGTCCTCACTCCTCAATCCTCATTCTTCAATCCTCAATACCGAATCCTCAATCTTCAATCCTCAATCCTCAGTCCTCAATTCTCAATCCTCAATCCTCAATCCTCAGACCTCAAACATCAATACTCAACCCTCAGTCCTCGTCCTCAATCCACAACCCTCAATCCTCGATCCTCAATCTTCAATCATCAATATTCAATCTTCAATCCTCAATCTTCAATCCTCAATACTCAATCCTCAATCCTCAATGTTCTATCCTCAATACGCAATCCTCATTCTTCAATCCTCAATCCTCAATCCTCAATCCTCAATCCTCAATCCTCAATCCTCAATCTTAATCTTCAACCCTCAATACTCAATCTTCAATCCTCAATCCTCAATCCTCACTCTTCAATCCTCAAAACCCAATCCTCAATCCTCAATCCTCAATCCTCAATCCTCAATCCTCAATGTTCAATCCGCAATACCCAATCCTCAATCTTCTATCCTCGGTCCTCAAACCACAATCCTGAATCCTCAATCCTGAATCCACAATCTTCAGCCCTCAGTCCTCAACAATCAGATGCCAATCCTCAATCCTCAAGGGAATATCATCAATTCACAGCTTTCAATACTCAATACTCAATCTGCAATCTTCAAATCTCTATCCACAAACATCAATTCTCATCACTCAACCCTCAACACTCAGTCTTCAATCCTCAATCCTCAATCCTCAATCCTCAATCCTCATTCTTCAATCCTCAACACCCAATCCTCAATCTTCAATCCTCAATCCTCAATCCTCATTTCTCAATCCTCAATCCTCAATCCTCTGACCTCAAACAGCAGTACTCTACCCTCAGCCCTCGTCCTCAATCCACAAACGTCAATCCTCAATCCTCAATCTTCAATCATCAATATTCAACCTTCAGTCCTCAATCCTCAATCCTCAATTCTCAATCCTCAATCCTCAATGTTCAATCCGCAATACCCAATCCTCCATCTTCTATCCGCAATCCTCAATCCTCAATCCTCAATCCTCAATCCTCAATCCTCAATCTTCAATCCTCAATACTCAATCTTCAATCCTCAATCCTCAATCCTCAATCCTCAATCCTCATTCTTCAATCCTCAAAACCCAATCCTCAATCTTCAATCCTCAATCCTCAATCCTCAATTCTCAATCCTCAATCCTAAATCGTCAGACCTCAAACGTCAATACTCGACCCTCAGTCCTCGTCCTCAATCCACAACCCTCAATCCTCGATCCTCAATCTTCAATCATCAATATTCAATCTTCAATCCTCAATCTTCAATCCTCAATACTCAATCCTCAATCCTCAATGTTCTATCCTCAATACGCAATCCTCATTCTTCAATCCTCAATCCTCAATCCTCAATCCTCAATCCTCAATCCTCAATCCTCAATCTTAATCTTCAATCCTCAGTACTCAATCTTCAATCCTCAATCCTCAACCCTCAATCCTCAACCCTCAATCTTCAATCCTCAATACTCAATCTTCAATCCTCAATCCTCAATCCTCATTCTTCAATCCTCAAAACCCAATCCTCATTCATCAATCCTCAATACCGAATCCTCAATCTTCAATCCTCAATCCTCAATCCTCAATTCTCAATCCTCAATCCTCAATCCTCAGACCTCAAACATCAATACTCAACCGTCAGTTCTCGTCCTCAATCCACAACCCCCAATACTCAATCCTCAATCTTCAATTCTCAATCCTCAATCCTCAATCCTCAATCCTCGGTCCTCAAACCACAATCCTGAATCCTCAATCCTGAATCCTCAATCTTCAGCCCTCAGTCCTCAACAATCAGTTGTCAATCCTCAATCCTCAAGGGAATATCATCAATTCACAGCTTTCAATACTCAATACTCAATCTGCAATCTTCAAATCTCTATCCACAAACATCAATTCCCATCACTCAACCCTCAACACTCAGTCTTCAATCCTCAATCCTCAATCCTCAATCCTCAATCCTCATTCATCAATCCTCAACACCCAATCCTCAATCTTCAATCCTCAATCCTCAATCCTCAATCCTCAATCCTCAACCCTCCATCCTCAATCTTCAATCCTCAATACTCAATCTGCAATTCTCAATCCTCAGTCCTCACTCCTCAATCCTCATTCTTCAATCCTCAATACCGAATCCTCAATCTTCAATCCTCAATCCTCAATCTGCAATCCTCAATCCTCAGTCCTCACTCCTCAATCCTCATTCTTCAATCCTCAATACCGAATCCTCAATCTTCAATCCTCAATCCTCAGTCCTCAATTCTCAATCCTCAATCCTCAATCCTCAGACCTCAAACATCAATACTCAACCCTCAGTCCTCGTCCTCAATCCACAACCCTCAATCCTCGATCCTCAATCTTCAATCCTCAATCCTCATTCTTCAATCCTCAACACCCAATCCTCAATCTTCAATCCTCAATCCTCAATCCTCAATTCTCAATCCTCATTCCTCAATCCTCAGACCTCAAACATCAATACTCAACCCTCAGTCCTCGTCCTCAATCCGCAACCCTCAATCGTCGATCCTCAATCTTCAATCATCAATATTCAATCTTCAATCCTCAATCCTCAATCCTCAATACTCAATCCTCAATCCTCAATCCTCAATCCTCAATCCTCAATCCACAGTCCTCAAACCTCAATCCTGAATCCACAATTCTGAACCCTCAATATTCAACCCTCAGACTTCAACAATCAGTTGTGAATCCTCAATCCTCAATAGAATATCCTCAATTCACAGGTTTCAATACTCAATACTCAGCCTGCAATCTTCAAATCTGTATCCACAAACATCAATTCTCATCACTCAACCCTCAATATTCAACGCACAACCCTCAACCATCAATACTCAATACTCAACCATCAATCCTCAATTCTCAATACTCAATAGAATATCCTGAATTCTCATGGTTCAATACTCAATCCACAATATCCAATAATCAAATCTCAATCCTCAAACATCAATTCTCAACACACAATCCTCAACACTCTGTCCTCTCTCTTCAATCCTCCATCCTCAATCCTCAATCCTCAAGCGTCAATCCTCAATCCTCAATCCTGAACCCTCAATCCTCAGTCCTCAAAACTCAATCCCTAGTCCTCAATCCTGAATCCTCAATCTTCAGCCCTCAGTACTCAACAATCAATTGTCAATCCTCAGACCTCCATAGAATATCCTCAATTCACAGTTTTCAATACTCAATCCCCATTCTTCAATCTTCAAATCTCAATCCACAAACATCAATTCTCATCACTCAACCCTCAACACTCAGTCCTCAATCTTCAATCCTCAATCATCAATCCTCAATCTTCAATCCTCAATACTCAATCTTCAATCCTCAATCCTCAATTCTCAATCCTCAATGCTCAATCCTCAATCGTCAATCCTCAATCCTCAATCCTCAATCCTCGGTCCTCAAACCACAATCCTGAATCCTCAATCCTGAATCCTCAACCTTCAGCTCTCAGTCCTCAACAATCAGTTGTCAATCCTCAATCCTCAAGGGAATATCACCAATTCACAGCTTTCAATACTCAATACTCTATCTGCAATCTTCAAATCTCTATCCACAAACATCAATTCTCATCACTCAACCCTCAACACTCACTCTTCAATCCTCAATCCTCATTCTTCAATCCTCAAAACCCAATCCTCAATCCTCAATCCTCGGTCCTCAAACCACAATCCTGAATCCTCAATCCTAAATCCTCAACCTTCAGC
Source organism: Calliopsis andreniformis (assembly GCF_051401765.1). Lineage (NCBI taxonomy): Eukaryota > Metazoa > Arthropoda > Insecta > Hymenoptera > Andrenidae > Calliopsis > Calliopsis andreniformis. Next base: position 1,332,447 of record NW_027480525.1, on the reverse strand, counting down.
TCTCAGTCCTCAACAATCAGTTGTCAATCCTCAATCCTCAAGGGAATATCATCAATTCACAGCTTTCAATACTCAATACTCAATCTGCAATCTTCAAATCTCTATCTACAAACATCAATTCTCATCACTCAACCCTCAACGCTCAGTCTTCAATCCGCAATACTCAATCCTCAATCCTCAATCCTCATTCTTCAATCCTCAAAACCCAATCCTCAATCTTCAATCCTCAATCCTCAATCCTCAATTCTCAATCCTCAATCCTCAATCCTCAGACCTCAAACATCAATTCTCAACCCTCAGTCCTCGTCCTCAATCCACAACCCTCAATCCTCGATCCTCAATCTTCAATCATCAATATTCAATCTTCAATCATCAATCTTCAATCCTCAATACTCAATCCTCAATACTCAATGTTCTATCCTCAATACGCAATCCTGAATCTTCAATCCTCAATCCTCAATCCTCAATCCTCAATCCTCAATCCTCAATCCACAATCTCAATCTTCAATCCTCAGTACTCAATCTTCAATCCTCAATCCTCAATCCTCAATCCTTAATTCTCAAGATTCAATCCTCAATACTCAATCTTCAATCCTCAATCCTCTATCCTCAATCCTCAATCCTCAATCCTCAATCCTGAATCCTCAATCGTCAGGCTTCAATCCTCAATACTCAATCTTCAATCCTCAATGCGCAATACTCAATACTCAATCCTCTTTCTTCAATCCTCAATAGCCAATCCTCAATCTTCAATCCTCAATCCTCAATCCTCAATCCTCAATCCTCAATCTTCAATCCTCAATCCTCAATCCTCAATCCTCAATCCTCAATCTTCAATCCTCAATACTCAATCTTCAATCCTCAATCCTCAATCCTCAATCCCCAATCCTCAATCCACAATCATCAATCGTCAATCTTCAATCCTCAATACTCAATCTTCAATACTCAATACCCAATCCTCAATCTTCAATCCTCAATCCTCAATCCTCAATCCTCAATCCTCAATCCTCAATCCTCAATCTTCAATCCTCAGTCCCAAATCCTCAATCTTCAATACTCACTCCTCAATCCTCAATCTTCAATCCTCAATACTCAGTCTTCAATCCTCAATCCTCAATACTCAATCCTCAATCCTCAATCCTCATTCTGCAATCCTCAATACCCAATCCTCAATCTTCAATCCTCAATACTCAATCCTCAATTCTCAATCCTCAATCCTCAATCCTCAATCCTCAATCCTCAATCCTCAATCCTCAATGTTCAATTTTCAATCCTCAATACTCAATCTTCAATCCTCAATCCTCAATCCACAATCCTCAATCCTCAATCCTCAATCCTCAATCCTCAATCCTCAGACCTCAAACATCAATACTCAACCCTCAGTCCTCGTCCTCAATCCACAACCATCAATCCTCAATCCTCAATATTCAATCATCAATATTCAATCTTCAGTCCTCAATCCTCAATCCTCAATCCTCAATCCTCAATCCTCAATGTTAAATCCGCAATACCCAATCCTCAATCTTCTATCCGGAATCCTCAATACTCAATCCTCAATCCTCAATCCTCAATCATCAATCTTCAAAGCTCAATACTCAATCTTCAATCCTCAATCCTCAATCCTCAATCCTCAATCCTCATTCTTCAATCCGCAACACCCAATCCTCAATCTTCAATCCTCAATCCTCAGTCCTCAATTCTCAATCCTCAATCCTCAATCCTCAGACCTCAAACATCAATTCTCAACCCTCAGTCCTCGCCCTCAATCCACAACCCTCAATCCTCGATCCTCAATCTTCAATCATCAATATTCAATCTTCAATCCTCAATCTTCAATCCTCAATACTCAATCCTCAATCCTCAATGTTCTATCCTCAATACGCAATCCTCAATCTTCGATCCTCAATCCTCAATCCTCAATCCTCAATCCTCAATCCTCAATCCTCAATCTCAATCTTCAATCCTCAGTACTCAATCTTCAATCCTCAAACCTCAATCCTCAATCCTTAATTCTCAAGATTCAATCCTCAATACTCAATCTTCAATCCTCAATCCTCTATCCTCAATCCTCAATCATCAACCCTCAATCCCCAATCCTCAATCTTCAATCCTCAATCCTCAATCCTCAATCCTCAGTCCTCAATATTCAACACAAAACCCTCAACCATCAATCTCAATACTCAACCATCAATCCTCACTTCTCAATACTCAGTAGAATATCCTGAATTCTCATGGTTCAATACTCAATCCACAAAATTCAATAATCAAATCTCAATCCTCAAACATCAATCCTCAACACTCAATCTTCCATACTCAGTCCTCTCTCTTCAATCCTCAATCCTCAATCCTCAGTCCTCAAACCTCAATCCTCAATCTTCAATCCTCAATCCTCAATCCTCAATCCTCAATTCTCAATACTCAACCCTCAATCTTCAATTCTCAATCCTCAATCCTCAATCCTCAATCCTCAGTCCTCAAACCACAATCCTGAATCCTCAATCCTGAATCCTCAACCTTCAGCACTCAGTCCTCAACAATCAGTTGTCAATCCTCAATCCTCAAAGAATATCATCAATTCACAGCTTTCAATACTCAATACTCAATCTGCAATCTTCAAATCTCTATCCACAAACATCAATTCCCATCACTCAACCCTCAACACTCAGTCTTCAATCCTCAATCCTCAATCCTCAATCCTCAATCCTCATTCATCAATCCTCAACACCCAATCCTCAATCTTCAATCCTCAACCCTCAATCCTCATTTCTCAATCCTCAGACCTCAAACATCAATACTCAACCCTCAGTCCTCGTCCTCAATCCGCAACTCTCAATCGTCGATCCTCAATCTTCAATCATCAATATTCAATCTTCAATCCTCAATTCTCAATCCTCAATACTCAATCCTCAATCCTCAATCCTCAATCCTCAATCCTCAATCCTCAATACTCAATCTTCAATCCTCAATCCTCAATACTCAATCCTCAATCCTCAATCCTCAATCCTCAATCCTCAATCCTCAATACTCAATCTTCAATCCTCAATCTTCAATCCTCAATCCTCAATCCTCAATTCTCAATCCTCAATCCTCAATCCTCAGACCTCAAACATCAATACTCAACCGTCAGTCCTCGTCCTCAATCCACAACCCCCAATACTCAATCCTCAATCGTCAATTCTCAATCCTCAATCCTCAATCCTCAATCCTCGGTCCTCAAACCACAATCCTGAATCCTCAATCCTGAATCCTCAATCTTCAGCCCTCAGTCCTCAACAATCAGATGCCAATCCTCAATCCTCAAGGGAATATCATCAATTCACAGCTTTCAATACTCAATACTCAATCTGCAATCTTCAAATCTCTATCCACAAACATCAATTCTCATCACTCAACCCTCAACACTCAGTCTTCAATCCTCAATCCTCAATCCTCAATCCTCAATCCTCATTCTTCAATCCTCAACACCCAATCCTCAATCTTCAATCATCAATCCTCAATCCTCATTTCTCAATCCTCAATCCTCAATCCTCTGACCTCAAACAGCAGTACTCTACCCTCAGCCCTCGTCCTCAATCCACAAACATCAATCCTCAATCCTCAATCTTCAATCATCAATATTCAATCTTCAGTCCTCAATCCTCAATCCTCAATTCTCAATCCTCAATCCTCAATGTTCAATCCGCAATACCCAATCCTCCATCTTCTATCCGCAATCCTCAATCCTCAATCCTGAATCCTCAATCCTCAATCCTCAATCTTCAATCCTCAATACTCAATCTTCAATCCTCAATCCTCAATCCTCAATCCTCAATCCTCATTCTTCAATCCTCAAAACCCAATCCTCAATCTTCAATCCTCAATCCTCAATCCTCAATTCTCAATCCTCAATCCTAAATCGTCAGACCTCAAACGTCAATACTCGACCCTCAGTCCTCGTCCTCAATCCACAACCCTCAATCCTCGATCCTCAATCTTCAATCATCAATATTCAATCTTCAATCCTCAATCCTCAATCCTCAATACTCAATCCTCAATCCTCAATATTCCATCCTCAATACGCAATCCTCAATCTTCAATCCTCAATCCTCAATCCTAAATCCTCAATCCTCAATCCTCAATCTTAATCTTCAATCCTCAGTACTCAATCTTCAATCCTCAATCCTCAACCCTCAATCCTCAATCCTCAATCTTCAATCCTCAATACTCAATCTTCAATCCTCAATCCTCAATCCTCATTCTTCAATCCTCAAAACCCAATCCTCATTCTTCAATCCTCAATACCGAATCCTCAATCTTCAATCCTCAATCCTCAATCCTCAATTCTCAATCCTCAATCCTCAATCCTCAGACCTCAAACATCAATACTCAACCGTCAGTTCTCGTCCTCAATCCACAACCCCCAATACTCAATCCTCAATCTTCAATTCTCAATCCTCAATCCTCAATCCTCAATCCTCGGTCCTCAAACCACAATCCTGAATCCTCAATCCTGAATCCTCAATCTTCAGCCCTCAGTCCTCAACAATCAGTTGTCAATCCTCAATCCTCAAGGGAATATCATCAATTCACAGCTTTCAATACTCAATACTCAATCTGCAATCTTCAAATCTCTATCCACAAACATCAATTCCCATCACTCAACCCTCAACACTCAGTCTTCAATCCTCAATCCTCAATCCTCAATCCTCAATCCTCATTCATCAATCCTCAACACCCAATCCTCAATCTTCAATCCTCAATCCTCAATCCTCAATCCTCATTTCTCAATCCTCAATCCTCAATCCTCTGACCTCAAACAGCAGTACTCTACCCTCAGTCCTCGTCCTCAATCCACAAACATCAATCCTCAATCCTCAATCTTCAATCATCAATATTCAATCTTCAGTCCTCAATCCTCAATCCTCAATTCTCAATCCTCAATCCTCAATATTCAATCCGCAATACCCAATCCTCCATCTTCTATCCGCAATCCTCAATCCTCAATCCCCAATCCTCAATCCTCAATCCTCAATCCTCAATCCTCAATCTTCAATCCTCAATACTCAATCTTCAATACTCAATCCTCAATCCTCAATCCTCAATCCTCATTCTTCAGTCCTCAACACCCAATCCTCAATCTTCAATCCTCAATCCTCAATCCTCAATTCTCAATCCTCATTCCTCAATCCTCAGACCTCAAACATCAATACTCAACCCTCAGTCCTCGTCCTCAATCCGCAACTCTCAATCGTCGATCCTCAATCTTCAATCATCAATATTCAATCTTCAATCCTCAATTCTCAATCCTCAATACTCAATCCTCAATCCTCAATCCTCAATCCTCAATCCTCAATCCCCAGTCCTCAAACCTCAATCGTGAATCCACAATCCTGAACCCTCAATATTCAACCCTCAGACTTCAACAATCAGTTGTGAATCCTCAATCCTCAATAGAATATCCTCAATTCACAGGTTTCAATACTCAATACTCAGCCTGCAATCTTCAAATCTCTATCCACAAACATCAATTCTCATCACTCAACCCTCAATATTCAACGCACAACCCTCAACCATCAATACTCAATACTCAACCATCAATCCTCAATTCTCAATACTCAATCCTCAATCCTCAATCTTCAATCCTCAATACTCAAACTTCAATCCTCAATCATCAATCCTCAATCCTCAATCCTCAATCCTCAATCCTCAATCGTTAATCTTCAATCCTGAATACTCAATCTTCAATACTCAATCCTCAATCCTCAATCCTCAATCCTCAAGCGTCAATCCTCAATCCCCAATCCTCAATCTTCAATCCCCAATCCTCAATCCTCAATCCTCAGTCCTCAATCTTCGATCCTCAATACGCAATCTTCAATCCTCAATCCTCAATCCTCAATCCTCAATCCTCAATCCTCCATCCTCAATCTTCAATCCTCAATACTCAATCTGCAATTCTCAATCCTCAGTCCTCACTCCTCAATCCTCATTCTTCAATCCTCAATACCGAATCCTCAATCTTCAATCCTCAATCCTCAATCCTCAATTCTCAATCCTCAATCCTCAATCCTCAGACCTCAAACATCAATACTCAACCGTCAGTCCTCGTGCTCAATCCACAACCCCCAATACTCAATCCTCAATCTTCAATTCTCAATCCTCAATCCTCAATCCTCAATCCTCGGTCCTCAAACCACAATCCTGAATCCTCAATCCTGAATCCTCAATCTTCAGCCCTCAGTCCTCAACAATCAGTTGCCAATCCTCAATCCTCAAGGGAATATCATCAATTCACAGCTTTCAATACTCAATACTCAATCTGCAATCTTCAAATCTCTATCCACAAACATCAATTCTCATCACTCAACCCTCAACACTCAGTCTTCAATCCTCAATCCTCAATCCTCAATCCTCAATCCTCATTCTTCAATCCTCAACACCCAATCCTCAATCTTCAATCCTCAATCCTCAATCCTCATTTCTCAATCCTCAATCCTCAATCCTCTGACCTCAAACAGCAGTACTCTACCCTCAGCCCTCGTCCTCAATCCACAAACATCAATCCTCAATCCTCAATCTTCAATCATCAATATTCAATCTTCAGTCCTCAATCCTCAATCCTCAATTCTCAATCCTCAATCCTCAATGTTCAATCCGCAATACCCAATCCTCCATCTTCTATCCGCAATCCTCGATCCTCAATCCTCAATCCTCAATCCTCAATCCTCAATCTTCAATCCTCAATACTCAATCTTCAATCCTCAATCCTCAATCCTCAATCCTCAATCCTCAATCCTCATCCTTCAATCCTCAAAACCCAATGCTCAATCTTCAATCCTCAATCCTCAATCCTCAATTCTCAATCCTCAATCCTAAATCGTCAGACCTCAAACGTCAATACTCGACCCTCAGTCCTCGTCCTCAATCCACAACCCTCAATCCTCGATCCTCAATCTTCAATCATCAATATTCAATCTTCAATCCTCAATCCTCAATCTTCAATACTCAATCCTCAATCCTCAATGTTCCATCCTCAATACGCAATCCTCAATCTTCAATCCTCAATCCTCAATCCTAAATCCTCAATCCTCAATCCTCAATCTTAATCTTCAATCCTCAGTACTCAATCTTCAATCCTCAATCCTCAACCCTCAATCCTCAATCCTCAATCTTCAATCCTCAATACTCAATCTTCAATCCTCAATCCTCAATCCTCATTCTTCAATCCTCAAAACCCAGTCCTCAATCCTCAATCCTCAATCCTCAATCCTCAATCCTCATCCTTCAATCCTCAAAACCCAATGCTCAATCTTCAATCCTCAATCCTCAATCCTCAATTCTCAATCCTCAATCCTAAATCGTCAGACCTCAAACGTCAATACTCGACCCTCAGTCCTCGTCCTCAATCCACAACCCTCAATCCTCGATCCTCAATCTTCAATCATCAATATTCAATCTTCAATCCTCAATCCTCAATCTTCAATACTCAATCCTCAATCCTCAATGTTCCATCCTCAATACGCAATCCTCAATCTTCAATCCTCAATCCTCAATCCTAAATCCTCAATCCTCAATCCTCAATCTTAATCTTCAATCCTCAGTACTCAATCTTCAATCCTCAATCCTCAACCCTCAATCCTCAATCCTCAATCTTCAATCCTCAATACTCAATCTTCAATCCTCAATCCTCAATCCTCAATGTTCAATCCGCAATACCCAATCCTCAATCTTCTATCCGCAATCCTCAATCCTCAATCCCCAATCCTCAATCCTCAATCCTCAATCCTCAATCTTCAATCCTCAATACTCAATCTTCAATCCTCAATCCTCAGTCCTCACTCCTCAATCCTCAATCCTCAATCCTCAATCCTCAATCCCCAGTCCTCAAACCTCAATCGTGAATCCACAATCCTGAACCCTCAATATTCAACCCTCAGACTTCAACAATCAGTTGTGAATCCTCAATCCTCAATAGAATATCCTCAATTCACAGGTTTCAATACTCAATACTCAGCCTGCAATCTTCAAATCTCTATCCACAAACATCAATTCTCATCACTCAACCCTCAATATTCAACGCACAACCCTCAACCATCAATACTCAATACTCAACCATCAATCCTCAATTCTCAATACTCAATCCTCAATCCTCAATCTTCAATCCTCAATACTCAAACTTCAATCCTCAATCATCAATCCTCAATCCTCAATCCTCAATCCTCAATCCTCAATCGTTAATCTTCAATCCTGAATACTCAATCTTCAATACTCAATCCTCAATCCTCAATCCTCAATCCTCAAGCGTCAATCCTCAATCCCCAATCCTCAATCTTCAATCCCCAATCCTCAATCCTCAATCCTCAGTCCTCAATCTTCGATCCTCAATACTCAATCTTCAATCCTCAATCCTCAATCCTCAATCCTCAATCCTCAATCCTCCATCCTCAATCTTCAATCCTCAATACTCAATCTGCAATTCTCAATCCTCAGTCCTCACTCCTCAATCCTCATTCTTCAATCCTCAATACCGAATCCTCAATCTTCAATCCTCAATCCTCAATCCTCAATTCTCAATCCTCAATCCTCAATCCTCAGACCTCAAACATCAATACTCAACCGTCAGTCCTCGTGCTCAATTCACAACCCCCAATACTCAATCCTCAATCTTCAATTCTCAATCCTCAATCCTCAATCCTCAATCCTCGGTCCTCAAACCACAATCCTGAATCCTCAATCCTGAATCCTCAATCTTCAGCCCTCAGTCCTCAACAATCAGTTGCCAATCCTCAATCCTCAAGGGAATATCATCAATTCACAGCTTTCAATACTCAATACTCAATCTGCAATCTTCAAATCTCTATCCACAAACATCAATTCTCATGACTCAACCCTCAACACTCAGTCTTCAATCCTCAATCCTCAATCCTCAATCCTCATTCTTCAATCCTCAACACCCAATCCTCAATCTTCAATCCTCAATCCTCAATCCTCATTTCTCAATCCTCAATCCTCAATCCTCTGACCTCAAACAGCAGTACTCTACCCTCAGCCCTCGTCCTCAATCCACAAACATCAATCCTCAATCCTCAATCTTCAATCATCAATATTCAATCTTCAGTCCTCAATCCTCAATCCTCAATTCTCAATCCTCAATCCTCAATGTTCAATCCGCAATACCCAATCCTCCATCTTCTATCCGCAATCCTCAATCCTCAATCCTCAATCCTCAATCCTCAATCCTCAATCTTCAATCCTCAATACTCAATCTTCAATCCTCAATCCTCAATCCTCAATCCTCAATCCTCAATCCTCATCCTTCAATCCTCAAAACCCAATGCTCAATCTTCAATCCTCAATCCTCAATCCTCAATTCTCAATCCTCAATCCTAAATCGTCAGACCTCAAACGTCAATACTCGACCCTCAGTCCTCGTCCTCAATCCACAACCCTCAATCCTCGATCCTCAATCTTCAATCATCAATATTCAATCTTCAATCCTCAATCCTCAATCTTCAATACTCAATCCTCAATCCTCAATGTTCCATCCTCAATACGCAATCCTCAATCTTCAATCCTCAATCCTCAATCCTAAATCCTCAATCCTCAATCCTCAATCTTAATCTTCAATCCTCAGTACTCAATCTTCAATCCTCAATCCTCAACCCTCAATCCTCAATCCTCAATCTTCAATCCTCAATACTCAATCTTCAATCCTCAATCCTCAATCCTCAATGTTCAATCCGCAATACCCAATCCTCAATCTTCTATCCGCAATCCTCAATCCTCAATCCCCAATCCTCAATCCTCAATCCTCAATCCTCAATCTTCAATCCTCAATACTCAATCTTCAATCCTCAATACTCAGTCTTCAATCCTCAATCCTCAATACTCAATCCTCAATCCTCAATCCTCATTCTTCAATCCTCAACACCCAATCCTCAATCTTCAATCCTCAATCCTCAATCCTCAATTCTCAATCCTCATTCCTCAATCATCAGACCTCAAACATCAATACTCAACCCTCAGTCCTCGTCCTCAATCCGCAACTCTCAATCGTCGATCCTCAATCTTCAATCATCAATATTCAATCTTCAATCCTCAATCCTCAATCCTCAATACTCAGTCCTCAATCCTCAATCCTCAATCCTCAATCCTCAATCCCCAGTCCTCAAAGTTCAATCCTCAACAGCCAATCCTCAATCTTCAATCCTCAATCCACAACCCTCAACCTTCAATCCTCAATACTCAATCTTCAATCCTGAATCCTCAATACTCAATCCTCAATGCTCAACCCTCGATCGTCAATCTTCAATCCTCAATCCTCAATCCTCAGTCCTCAAACCACAATCCTGAATCCTCAATCCTGAATCCTCAACCTTCAGCACTCAGTCCTCAACAATCAGTTGTCAATCCTCAATCCTCAAAGAATATCATCAATTCACAGCTTTCAATACTCAATACTCAATCTGCAATCTTCAAATCTCTATCCACAAACATCAATTCCCATCACTCAACCCTCAACACTCAGTCTTCAATCCTCAATCCTCAATCCTCAATCCTCAATCCTCATTCATCAATCCTCAACACCCAATCCTCAATCTTCAATCCTCAACCCTCAATCCTCATTTCTCAATCCTCAGACCTCAAACATCAATACTCAACCCTCAGTCCTCGTCCTCAATCCGCAACTCTCAATCGTCGATCCTCAATCTTCAATCATCAATATTCAATCTTCAATCCTCAATTCTCAATCCTCAATACTCAATCCTCAATCCTCAATCCTCAATCCTCAATCCTCAATCCTCAATACTCAATCTTCAATCCTCAATCCTCAATACTCAATCCTCAATCCTCAATCCTCAATCCTCAATCCTCAATCCTCAATACTCAATCTTCAATCCTCAATCTTCAATCCTCAATCCTCAATCCTCAATTCTCAATCCTCAATCCTCAATCCTCAGACCTCAAACATCAATACTCAACCGTCAGTCCTCGTCCTCAATCCACAACCCCCAATACTCAATCCTCAATCGTCAATTCTCAATCCTCAATCCTCAATCCTCAATCCTCGGTCCTCAAACCACAATCCTGAATCCTCAATCCTGAATCCTCAATCTTCAGCCCTCAGTCCTCAACAATCAGATGCCAATCCTCAATCCTCAAGGGAATATCATCAATTCACAGCTTTCAATACTCAATACTCAATCTGCAATCTTCAAATCTCTATCCACAAACATCAATTCTCATCACTCAACCCTCAACACTCAGTCTTCAATCCTCAATCCTCAATCCTCAATCCTCAATCCTCATTCTTCAATCCTCAACACCCAATCCTCAATCTTCAATCATCAATCCTCAATCCTCATTTCTCAATCCTCAATCCTCAATCCTCTGACCTCAAACAGCAGTACTCTACCCTCAGCCCTCGTCCTCAATCCACAAACATCAATCCTCAATCCTCAATCTTCAATCATCAATATTCAATCTTCAGTCCTCAATCCTCAATCCTCAATTCTCAATCCTCAATCCTCAATGTTCAATCCGCAATACCCAATCCTCCATCTTCTATCCGCAATCCTCAATCCTCAATCCTGAATCCTCAATCCTCAATCCTCAATCTTCAATCCTCAATACTCAATCTTCAATCCTCAATCCTCAATCCTCAATCCTCAATCCTCATTCTTCAATCCTCAAAACCCAATCCTCAATCTTCAATCCTCAATCCTCAATCCTCAATTCTCAATCCTCAATCCTAAATCGTCAGACCTCAAACGTCAATACTCGACCCTCAGTCCTCGTCCTCAATCCACAACCCTCAATCCTCGATCCTCAATCTTCAATCATCAATATTCAATCTTCAATCCTCAATCCTCAATCCTCAATACTCAATCCTCAATCCTCAATATTCCATCCTCAATACGCAATCCTCAATCTTCAATCCTCAATCCTCAATCCTAAATCCTCAATCCTCAATCCTCAATCTTAATCTTCAATCCTCAGTACTCAATCTTCAATCCTCAATCCTCAACCCTCAATCCTCAATCCTCAATCTTCAATCCTCAATACTCAATCTTCAATCCTCAATCCTCAATCCTCATTCTTCAATCCTCAAAACCCAATCCTCATTCTTCAATCCTCAATACCGAATCCTCAATCTTCAATCCTCAATCCTCAATCCTCAATTCTCAATCCTCAATCCTCAATCCTCAGACCTCAAACATCAATACTCAACCGTCAGTTCTCGTCCTCAATCCACAACCCCCAATACTCAATCCTCAATCTTCAATTCTCAATCCTCAATCCTCAATCCTCAATCCTCGGTCCTCAAACCACAATCCTGAATCCTCAATCCTGAATCCTCAATCTTCAGCCCTCAGTCCTCAACAATCAGTTGTCAATCCTCAATCCTCAAGGGAATATCATCAATTCACAGCTTTCAATACTCAATACTCAATCTGCAATCTTCAAATCTCTATCCACAAACATCAATTCCCATCACTCAACCCTCAACACTCAGTCTTCAATCCTCAATCCTCAATCCTCAATCCTCAATCCTCATTCATCAATCCTCAACACCCAATCCTCAATCTTCAATCCTCAATCCTCAATCCTCAATCCTCATTTCTCAATCCTCAATCCTCAATCCTCTGACCTCAAACAGCAGTACTCTACCCTCAGTCCTCGTCCTCAATCCACAAACATCAATCCTCAATCCTCAATCTTCAATCATCAATATTCAATCTTCAGTCCTCAATCCTCAATCCTCAATTCTCAATCCTCAATCCTCAATATTCAATCCGCAATACCCAATCCTCCATCTTCTATCCGCAATCCTCAATCCTCAATCCCCAATCCTCAATCCTCAATCCTCAATCCTCAATCCTCAATCTTCAATCCTCAATACTCAATCTTCAATACTCAATCCTCAATCCTCAATCCTCAATCCTCATTCTTCAGTCCTCAACACCCAATCCTCAATCTTCAATCCTCAATCCTCAATCCTCAATTCTCAATCCTCATTCCTCAATCCTCAGACCTCAAACATCAATACTCAACCCTCAGTCCTCGTCCTCAATCCGCAACTCTCAATCGTCGATCCTCAATCTTCAATCATCAATATTCAATCTTCAATCCTCAATTCTCAATCCTCAATACTCAATCCTCAATCCTCAATCCTCAATCCTCAATCCTCAATCCCCAGTCCTCAAACCTCAATCGTGAATCCACAATCCTGAACCCTCAATATTCAACCCTCAGACTTCAACAATCAGTTGTGAATCCTCAATCCTCAATAGAATATCCTCAATTCACAGGTTTCAATACTCAATACTCAGCCTGCAATCTTCAAATCTCTATCCACAAACATCAATTCTCATCACTCAACCCTCAATATTCAACGCACAACCCTCAACCATCAATACTCAATACTCAACCATCAATCCTCAATTCTCAATACTCAATCCTCAATCCTCAATCTTCAATCCTCAATACTCAAACTTCAATCCTCAATCATCAATCCTCAATCCTCAATCCTCAATCCTCAATCCTCAATCGTTAATCTTCAATCCTGAATACTCAATCTTCAATACTCAATCCTCAATCCTCAATCCTCAATCCTCAAGCGTCAATCCTCAATCCCCAATCCTCAATCTTCAATCCCCAATCCTCAATCCTCAATCCTCAGTCCTCAATCTTCGATCCTCAATACGCAATCTTCAATCCTCAATCCTCAATCCTCAATCCTCAATCCTCAATCCTCCATCCTCAATCTTCAATCCTCAATACTCAATCTGCAATTCTCAATCCTCAGTCCTCACTCCTCAATCCTCATTCTTCAATCCTCAATACCGAATCCTCAATCTTCAATCCTCAATCCTCAATCCTCAATTCTCAATCCTCAATCCTCAATCCTCAGACCTCAAACATCAATACTCAACCGTCAGTCCTCGTGCTCAATCCACAACCCCCAATACTCAATCCTCAATCTTCAATTCTCAATCCTCAATCCTCAATCCTCAATCCTCGGTCCTCAAACCACAATCCTGAATCCTCAATCCTGAATCCTCAATCTTCAGCCCTCAGTCCTCAACAATCAGTTGCCAATCCTCAATCCTCAAGGGAATATCATCAATTCACAGCTTTCAATACTCAATACTCAATCTGCAATCTTCAAATCTCTATCCACAAACATCAATTCTCATCACTCAACCCTCAACACTCAGTCTTCAATCCTCAATCCTCAATCCTCAATCCTCAATCCTCATTCTTCAATCCTCAACACCCAATCCTCAATCTTCAATCCTCAATCCTCAATCCTCATTTCTCAATCCTCAATCCTCAATCCTCTGACCTCAAACAGCAGTACTCTACCCTCAGCCCTCGTCCTCAATCCACAAACATCAATCCTCAATCCTCAATCTTCAATCATCAATATTCAATCTTCAGTCCTCAATCCTCAATCCTCAATTCTCAATCCTCAATCCTCAATGTTCAATCCGCAATACCCAATCCTCCATCTTCTATCCGCAATCCTCAATCCTCAATCCTCAATCCTCAATCCTCAATCCTCAATCTTCAATCCTCAATACTCAATCTTCAATCCTCAATCCTCAATCCTCAATCCTCAATCCTCAATCCTCATCCTTCAATCCTCAAAACCCAATGCTCAATCTTCAATCCTCAATCCTCAATCCTCAATTCTCAATCCTCAATCCTAAATCGTCAGACCTCAAACGTCAATACTCGACCCTCAGTCCTCGTCCTCAATCCACAACCCTCAATCCTCGATCCTCAATCTTCAATCATCAATATTCAATCTTCAATCCTCAATCCTCAATCTTCAATACTCAATCCTCAATCCTCAATGTTCCATCCTCAATACGCAATCCTCAATCTTCAATCCTCAATCCTCAATCCTAAATCCTCAATCCTCAATCCTCAATCTTAATCTTCAATCCTCAGTACTCAATCTTCAATCCTCAATCCTCAACCCTCAATCCTCAATCCTCAATCTTCAATCCTCAATACTCAATCTTCAATCCTCAATCCTCAATCCTCATTCTTCAATCCTCAAAACCCAGTCCTCAATCCTCAATCCTCAATCCTCAATCCTCAATCCTCATCCTTCAATCCTCAAAACCCAATGCTCAATCTTCAATCCTCAATCCTCAATCCTCAATTCTCAATCCTCAATCCTAAATCGTCAGACCTCAAACGTCAATACTCGACCCTCAGTCCTCGTCCTCAATCCACAACCCTCAATCCTCGATCCTCAATCTTCAATCATCAATATTCAATCTTCAATCCTCAATCCTCAATCTTCAATACTCAATCCTCAATCCTCAATGTTCCATCCTCAATACGCAATCCTCAATCTTCAATCCTCAATCCTCAATCCTAAATCCTCAATCCTCAATCCTCAATCTTAATCTTCAATCCTCAGTACTCAATCTTCAATCCTCAATCCTCAACCCTCAATCCTCAATCCTCAATCTTCAATCCTCAATACTCAATCTTCAATCCTCAATCCTCAATCCTCAATGTTCAATCCGCAATACCCAATCCTCAATCTTCTATCCGCAATCCTCAATCCTCAATCCCCAATCCTCAATCCTCAATCCTCAATCCTCAATCTTCAATCCTCAATACTCAATCTTCAATCCTCAATCCTCAGTCCTCACTCCTCAATCCTCAATCCTCAATCCTCAATCCTCAATCCCCAGTCCTCAAACCTCAATCGTGAATCCACAATCCTGAACCCTCAATATTCAACCCTCAGACTTCAACAATCAGTTGTGAATCCTCAATCCTCAATAGAATATCCTCAATTCACAGGTTTCAATACTCAATACTCAGCCTGCAATCTTCAAATCTCTATCCACAAACATCAATTCTCATCACTCAACCCTCAATATTCAACGCACAACCCTCAACCATCAATACTCAATACTCAACCATCAATCCTCAATTCTCAATACTCAATCCTCAATCCTCAATCTTCAATCCTCAATACTCAAACTTCAATCCTCAATCATCAATCCTCAATCCTCAATCCTCAATCCTCAATCCTCAATCGTTAATCTTCAATCCTGAATACTCAATCTTCAATACTCAATCCTCAATCCTCAATCCTCAATCCTCAAGCGTCAATCCTCAATCCCCAATCCTCAATCTTCAATCCCCAATCCTCAATCCTCAATCCTCAGTCCTCAATCTTCGATCCTCAATACTCAATCTTCAATCCTCAATCCTCAATCCTCAATCCTCAATCCTCAATCCTCCATCCTCAATCTTCAATCCTCAATACTCAATCTGCAATTCTCAATCCTCAGTCCTCACTCCTCAATCCTCATTCTTCAATCCTCAATACCGAATCCTCAATCTTCAATCCTCAATCCTCAATCCTCAATTCTCAATCCTCAATCCTCAATCCTCAGACCTCAAACATCAATACTCAACCGTCAGTCCTCGTGCTCAATTCACAACCCCCAATACTCAATCCTCAATCTTCAATTCTCAATCCTCAATCCTCAATCCTCAATCCTCGGTCCTCAAACCACAATCCTGAATCCTCAATCCTGAATCCTCAATCTTCAGCCCTCAGTCCTCAACAATCAGTTGCCAATCCTCAATCCTCAAGGGAATATCATCAATTCACAGCTTTCAATACTCAATACTCAATCTGCAATCTTCAAATCTCTATCCACAAACATCAATTCTCATGACTCAACCCTCAACACTCAGTCTTCAATCCTCAATCCTCAATCCTCAATCCTCATTCTTCAATCCTCAACACCCAATCCTCAATCTTCAATCCTCAATCCTCAATCCTCATTTCTCAATCCTCAATCCTCAATCCTCTGACCTCAAACAGCAGTACTCTACCCTCAGCCCTCGTCCTCAATCCACAAACATCAATCCTCAATCCTCAATCTTCAATCATCAATATTCAATCTTCAGTCCTCAATCCTCAATCCTCAATTCTCAATCCTCAATCCTCAATGTTCAATCCGCAATACCCAATCCTCCATCTTCTATCCGCAATCCTCAATCCTCAATCCTCAATCCTCAATCCTCAATCCTCAATCTTCAATCCTCAATACTCAATCTTCAATCCTCAATCCTCAATCCTCAATCCTCAATCCTCAATCCTCATCCTTCAATCCTCAAAACCCAATGCTCAATCTTCAATCCTCAATCCTCAATCCTCAATTCTCAATCCTCAATCCTAAATCGTCAGACCTCAAACGTCAATACTCGACCCTCAGTCCTCGTCCTCAATCCACAACCCTCAATCCTCGATCCTCAATCTTCAATCATCAATATTCAATCTTCAATCCTCAATCCTCAATCTTCAATACTCAATCCTCAATCCTCAATGTTCCATCCTCAATACGCAATCCTCAATCTTCAATCCTCAATCCTCAATCCTAAATCCTCAATCCTCAATCCTCAATCTTAATCTTCAATCCTCAGTACTCAATCTTCAATCCTCAATCCTCAACCCTCAATCCTCAATCCTCAATCTTCAATCCTCAATACTCAATCTTCAATCCTCAATCCTCAATCCTCAATGTTCAATCCGCAATACCCAATCCTCAATCTTCTATCCGCAATCCTCAATCCTCAATCCCCAATCCTCAATCCTCAATCCTCAATCCTCAATCTTCAATCCTCAATACTCAATCTTCAATCCTCAATACTCAGTCTTCAATCCTCAATCCTCAATACTCAATCCTCAATCCTCAATCCTCATTCTTCAATCCTCAACACCCAATCCTCAATCTTCAATCCTCAATCCTCAATCCTCAATTCTCAATCCTCATTCCTCAATCATCAGACCTCAAACATCAATACTCAACCCTCAGTCCTCGTCCTCAATCCGCAACTCTCAATCGTCGATCCTCAATCTTCAATCATCAATATTCAATCTTCAATCCTCAATCCTCAATCCTCAATACTCAGTCCTCAATCCTCAATCCTCAATCCTCAATCCTCAATCCCCAGTCCTCAAAGTTCAATCCTCAACAGCCAATCCTCAATCTTCAATCCTCAATCCACAACCCTCAACCTTCAATCCTCAATACTCAATCTTCAATCCTGAATCCTCAATACTCAATCCTCAATGCTCAACCCTCGATCGTCAATCTTCAATCCTCAATACTCAATCCTCAATCCTCAATCCTCAATCCTCAATCCTCAATCCTCAATCCTCATTCTTCAATCCTCAATACCCAATCCTCAATCTTCAACCCTCAATCCTCAATCCTCAATTCTCAATCCTCAATCCTCAGTCCTCAGTCCTCAAACCTCAATCCTCAACCCTCAGCCCTCATCCTCAATCCTCAATCCTCAATCCTCAATTCTCAATCTTCAATCCTGAATACTCAATCTTCAATCCTCAATGCTCAGTCCTCAAATTTCAATTCTGAATCCTCAATCCGGAACCCTCAATCTTCAGCCCTCAGTCCTCAACAATCAGTTGTCAATCCTCAATCCTCAATAGAATATACTCAATTCACAGTTTTAGATACTCAATACTCAATCTGCAGTCTTCAAATCTCTATCGACAAACATCAATTCACATCACTCAGCCCTCAACACTCAGTCCTCAATGTTCGATCCTCAATCCTCCATTCTCAGTCCTCAATCCTCAATCCTCAATCTTAATCTTCAATCCTCAGTACTCAATCTTCAATCCTCAATCCTCAATCTTCAATCCTCAGTCCTCAATCCTCAATCCTCAATCCTCAATCCTCAGACCTCAGGCATCAACACTCAACCCTCAGTCCTCGTTCTCAGTCCACAATACTCAATCCTCAATCCTCAATCTTCATTCATCAATATTCAACCTTCAATCCTCAATCCTCAATCCTGAATCCTCAATCCTCAATCCTCAATGTTCAATCCTCAACAGCCAATACTCAATCTTCAATCCTCAGTCCTCAATCCTCAATTCTCAATCCTCAATCCTCATTCCTCAGTCCTCTCTCCTCAAACCTCAATCCTGAATCCTCAAGCTTCAGCCCTCAGTCCTCAACAATCAGTTATCAATCCTCAATCCTCAATAGATTATCCTCAATTCACAGTTTTCAATACTCAATACTCAATCTGCAATCTTCAAATCTCTATCTAGAAACATAAATTCTCATCACTCAACCCTCAACACTCAGTATTCAATGTTCAATCCTCATCCTCATTTCTGAATCTTCAACCCTCAATCCTCAATCCTCAATTCTCAATCCTCAATCCTCAGACCTCAGTCCTCAAACCTCAATCCTCAACCCTCAACCCTCATCCTGAATCCTCAATCCTCAATCCTCAATTCTCAATCCTCAATCCTCAATTCTCAATCCTCAATCCTCTGTCCTTAGTCCTCAAACCTTAATCCTCAACCCTCAGCCCTCATCCTCAATCCTCAATCCTCAATCTTCATTCATCAATATTCAACCTTCAATCCTCAATCCTCAATCCTCAATCCTCAATCCTCACTCCTCAAAGTTCAATCCTCAACAGCCAATCCTCAATCTTCAATCCTCAATCCTCAATCCTCAATTCTCAATCCTCAATCCTCAATCCTCAGTCCTCCCTCCTCAAACCTCAATCCTGAATCCACAATCCTGAATCCTCAATCTTCAGCACTCAGTCCTCAACAATCAGTGGTCCATCCTCAATCCTCAATAGAAAATCATGATTTCACAGTTTTCAAGTCTCAATACTCAACCTGCAATCTTCAAATCTCTATCCACAAACAGCAATTCTCATCACTCAACCCTCAACACTCAGTCCCCAATCCTCAATATTCAAGCCTCAATCCTCAATCCTCAATCCTCAATCCTCAACCTTCAATCCTCAATACTGAATCTTCTATCCTCAATCCCCAACCCTCAATCCTCAATTCGCAATCCTCAATAGTCGATCTTCAATCCTCAATACTCAATATTCAATCCTCAATCCTCAATCCTCAATCCTCAATCCTCAATCCTCAATCTTCAATCCTCAATCCTCAATCCTCAATCCTCAATCCTCAATCCTCAATCCTCAATCTTCAATCATCAATATTCAATCTTCAGTCCTCAATCCTCAATCCTCAATTCTCAATCCTCAATCCTCAATGTTCAATCCGCAATACCCAATCCTCCATCTTCTATCCGCAATCCTCAATCCTCAATCCCCAATCCTCAATCCTCAATCCTCAATCCTCAATCCTCAATCTTCAATCCTCAATACTCAATCTTCAATACTCAATCCTCAATCCTCAATCCTCAATCCTCATTCTTCAGTCCTCAACACCCAATCCTCAATCTTCAATCCTCAATCCTCAATCCTCAATTCTCAATCCTCATTCCTCAATCCTCAGACCTCAAACATCAATACTCAACCCTCAGTCCTCGTCCTCAATCCGCAACTCTCAATCGTCGATCCTCAATCTTCAATCATCAATATTCAATCTTCAATCCTCAATTCTCAATCCTCAATACTCAATCCTCAATCCTCAATCCTCAATCCTCAATCCTCAATCCCCAGTCCTCAAACCTCAATCGTGAATCCACAATCCTGAACCCTCAATATTCAACCCTCAGACTTCAACAATCAGTTGTGAATCCTCAATCCTCAATAGAATATCCTCAATTCACAGGTTTCAATACTCAATACTCAGCCTGCAATCTTCAAATCTCTATCCACAAACATCAATTCTCATCACTCAACCCTCAATATTCAACGCACAACCCTCAACCATCAATACTCAATACTCAACCATCAATCCTCAATTCTCAATACTCAATCCTCAATCCTCAATCTTCAATCCTCAATACTCAAACTTCAATCCTCAATCATCAATCCTCAATCCTCAATCCTCAATCCTCAATCCTCAATCGTTAATCTTCAATCCTGAATACTCAATCTTCAATACTCAATCCTCAATCCTCCATCCTCAATCCTCAAGCGTCAATCCTCAATCCCCAATCCTCAATCTTCAATCCCCAATCCTCAATCCTCAATCCTCAGTCCTCAATCTTCGATCCTCAATACTCAATCTTCAATCCTCAATCCTCAATCCTCAATCCTCAATCCTCAATCCTCCATCCTCAATCTTCAATCCTCAATACTCAATCTGCAATTCTCAATCCTCAGTCCTCACTCCTCAATCCTCATTCTTCAATCCTCAATACCGAATCCTCAATCTTCAATCCTCAATCCTCAATCCTCAATTCTCAATCCTCAATCCTCAATCCTCAGACCTCAAACATCAATACTCAACCGTCAGTCCTCGTGCTCAATCCACAACCCCCAATACTCAATCCTCAATCTTCAATTCTCAATCCTCAATCCTCAATCCTCAATCCTCGGTCCTCAAACCACAATCCTGAATCCTCAATCCTGAATCCTCAATCTTCAGCCCTCAGTCCTCAACAATCAGTTGCCAATCCTCAATCCTCAAGGGAATATCATCAATTCACAGCTTTCAATACTCAATACTCAATCTGCAATCTTCAAATCTCTATCCACAAACATCAATTCTCATCACTCAACCCTCAACACTCAGTCTTCAATCCTCAATCCTCAATCCTCAATCCTCAATCCTCATTCTTCAATCCTCAACACCCAATCCTCAATCTTCAATCCTCAATCCTCAATCCTCATTTCTCAATCCTCAATCCTCAATCCTCTGACCTCAAACAGCAGTACTCTACCCTCAGCCCTCGTCCTCAATCCACAAACATCAATCCTCAATCCTCAATCTTCAATCATCAATATTCAATCTTCAGTCCTCAATCCTCAATCCTCAATTCTCAATCCTCAATCCTCAATGTTCAATCCGCAATACCCAATCCTCCATCTTCTATCCGCAATCCTCAATCCTCAATCCTCAATCCTCAATCCTCAATCCTCAATCTTCAATCCTCAATACTCAATCTTCAATCCTCAATCCTCAATCCTCAATCCTCAATCCTCAATCCTCATCCTTCAATCCTCAAAACCCAATGCTCAATCTTCAATCCTCAATCCTCAATCCTCAATTCTCAATCCTCAATCCTAAATCGTCAGACCTCAAACGTCAATACTCGACCCTCAGTCCTCGTCCTCAATCCACAACCCTCAATCCTCGATCCTCAATCTTCAATCATCAATATTCAATCTTCAATCCTCAATCCTCAATCTTCAATACTCAATCCTCAATCCTCAATGTTCCATCCTCAATACGCAATCCTCAATCTTCAATCCTCAATCCTCAATCCTAAATCCTCAATCCTCAATCCTCAATCTTAATCTTCAATCCTCAGTACTCAATCTTCAATCCTCAATCCTCAACCCTCAATCCTCAATCCTCAATCTTCAATCCTCAATACTCAATCTTCAATCCTCAATCCTCAATCCTCATTCTTCAATCCTCAAAACCCAATCCTCAATCTTAAATCCTCAATCCTCAATCCTCAATCCTCAATCCTCAATCCTCAATGTTCAATCCGCAATACCCAATCCTCAATCTTCTATCCGCAATCCTCAATCCTCAATCCCAAATCCTCAATCCTCAATCCTCAATCCTCAATCTTCAATCCTCAATACTCAATCTTCAATCCTCAATCCTCAGTCCTCACTCCTCAATCCTCAATCCTCAATCCTCAATCCTCAATCCCCAGTCCTCAAACCTCAATCGTGAATCCACAATCCTGAACCCTCAATATTCAACCCTCGGACTTCAACAATCAGTTGTGAATCCTCAATCCTCAATAGAATATCCTCAATTCACAGGTTTCAATACTCAATACTCAGCCTGCAATCATCAAATCTCTATCCACAAACATCAATTCTCATCACTCAACCCTCAACATTCAACGCACAACCCTCAACCATCAATACTCAATACTCAACCATCAATCCTCAATTCTCAATACTCAATCCTCAATCCTCAATCTTCAATCCTCAATACTCAAACTTCAATCCTCAATCATCAATCCTCAATCCTCAATCCTCAATCCTCAATCCTCAATCGTTAATCTTCAATCCTGAATACTCAATCTTCAATACTCAATCCTCAATCCTCAATCCTCAATCCTCAAGCGTCAATCCTCAATCCCCAATCCTCAATCTTCAATCCCCAATCCTCAATCCTCAATCCTCAGTCCTCAATCTTCGATCCTCAATACTCAATCTTCAATCCTCAATCCTCAATCCTCAATCCTCAATCCTCAATCCTCCATCCTCAATCTTCAATCCTCAATACTCAATCTGCAATTCTCAATCCTCAGTCCTCACTCCTCAATCCTCATTCTTCAATCCTCAATACCGAATCCTTAATCTTCAATCCTCAATCCTCAATCCTCAATTCTCAATCCTCAATCCTCAATCCTCAGACCTCAAACATCAATACTCAACCGTCAGTCCTCGTGCTCAATCCACAACCCCCAATACTCAATCCTCAATCTTCAATTCTCAATCCTCAATCCTCAATCCTCAATCCTCGGTCCTCAAACCACAATCCTGAATCCTCAATCCTGAATCCTCAATCTTCAGCCCTCAGTCCTCAACAATCAGTTGCCAATCCTCAATCCTCAAGGGAATATCATCAATTCACAGCTTTCAATACTCAATACTCAATCTGCAATCTTCAAATCTCTATCCACAAACATCAATTCTCATCACTCAACCCTCAACACTCAGTCTTCAATCCTCAATCCTCAATCCTCAATCCTCAATCCTCATTCTTCAATCCTCAACACCCAATCCTCAATCTTCAATCCTCAATCCTCAATCCTCATTTCTCAATCCTCAATCCTCAATCCTCTGACCTCAAACAGCAGTACTCTACCCTCAGCCCTCGTCCTCAATCCACAAACATCAATCCTCAATCCTCAATCTTCAATCATCAATATTCAATCTTCAGTCCTCAATCCTCAATCCTCAATTCTCAATCCTCAATCCTCACTGTTCAATCCGCAATACCCAATCCTCCATCTTCTATCCGCAATCCTCAATCCTCAATCCTCAATCCTCAATCCTCAATCCTCAATCTTCAATCCTCAATACTCAATCTTCAATCCTCAATCCTCAATCCTCAATCCTCAATCCTCAATCCTCATCCTTCAATCCTCAAAACCCAATGCTCAATCTTCAATCCTCAATCCTCAATCCTCAATTCTCAATCCTCAATCCTAAATCGTCAGACCTCAAACGTCAATACTCGACCCTCAGTCCTCGTCCTCAATCCACAACCCTCAATCCTCGATCCTCAATCTTCAATCATCAATATTCAATCTTCTATCCTCAATCCTCAATCTTCAATACTCAATCCTCAATCCTCAATGTTCCATCCTCAATACGCAATCCTCAATCTTCAATCCTCAATCCTCAATCCTAAATCCTCAATCCTCAATCCTCAATCTTAATCTTCAATCCTCAGTACTCAATCTTCAATCCTCAATCTTCAACCCTCAATCCTCAATCCTCAATCTTCAATCCTCAATACTCAATCTTCAATCCTCAATCCTCAATCCTCAGACCTCAGTCCTCAAACCTCAATCCTCAACCCTCAACCCTCATCCTGAATCCTCAATCCTCAATCCTCAATTCTCAATCCTCAATCCTCAATTCTCAATCCTCAATCCTCTGTCCTTAGTCCTCAAACCTTAATCCTCAACCCTCAGCCCTCATCCTCAATCCTCAATCCTCAATCTTCATTCATCAATATTCAACCTTCAATCCTCAATCCTCAATCCTCAATCCTCAATCCTCACTCCTCAAAGTTCAATCCTCAACAGCCAATCCTCAATCTTCAATCCTCAATCCTCAATCCTCAATTCTCAATCCTCAATCCTCAATCCTCAGTCCTCCCTCCTCAAACCTCAATCCTGAATCCACAATCCTGAATCCTCAATCTTCAGCACTCAGTCCTCAACAATCAGTGGTCCATCCTCAATCCTCAATAGAAAATCATGATTTCACAGTTTTCAAGTCTCAATACTCAACCTGCAATCTTCAAATCTCTATCCACAAACAGCAATTCTCATCACTCAACCCTCAACACTCAGTCCCCAATCCTCAATATTCAAGCCTCAATCCTCAATCCTCAATCCTCATTCTTCAATCCTCAACACCCAATCCTCAATCTTCAATCCTCAATCCTCAATCCTCATTTCTCAATCCTCAATCCTCAATCCTCTGACCTCAAACAGCAGTACTCTACCCTCAGCCCTCGTCCTCAATCCACAAACATCAATCCTCAATCCTCAATCTTCAATCATCAATATTCAATCTTCAGTCCTCAATCCTCAATCCTCAATTCTCAATCCTCAATCCTCAATGTTCAATCCGCAATACCCAATCCTCCATCTTCTATCCGCAATCCTCAATCCTCAATCCTCAATCCTCAATCCTCAATCCTCAATCTTCAATCCTCAATACTCAATCTTCAATCCTCAATCCTCAATCCTCAATCCTCAATCCTCAATCCTCATCCTTCAATCCTCAAAACCCAATGCTCAATCTTCAATCCACAATCCTCAATCCTCAATTCTCAATCCTCAATCCTAAATCGTCAGACCTCAAACGTCAATACTCGACCCTCAGTCCTCGTCCTCAATCCACAACCCTCAATCCTCGATCCTCAATCTTCAATCATCAATATTCAATCTTCAATCCTCAATCCTCAATCTTCAATACTCAATCCTCAATCCTCAATGTTCCATCCTCAATACGCAATCCTCAATCTTCAATCCTCAATCCTCAATCCTAAATCCTCAATCCTCAATCCTCAATCTTAATCTTCAATCCTCAGTACTCAATCTTCAATCCTCAATCCTCAACCCTCAATCCTCAATCCTCAATCTTCAATCCTCAATACTCAATCTTCAATCCTCAATCCTCAATCCTCATTCTTCAATCCTCAAAACCCAATCCTCAATCTTAAATCCTCAATCCTCAATCCTCAATCCTCAATCCTCAATCCTCAATGTTCAATCCGCAATACCCAATCCTCAATCTTCTATCCGCAATCCTCAATCCTCAATCCCAAATCCTCAATCCTCAATCCTCAATCCTCAATCTTCAATCCTCAATACTCAATCTTCAATCCTCAATCCTCAGTCCTCACTCCTCAATCCTCAATCCTCAATCCTCAATCCTCAATCCCCAGTCCTCAAACCTCAATCGTGAATCCACAATCCTGAACCCTCAATATTCAACCCTCGGACTTCAACAATCAGTTGTGAATCCTCAATCCTCAATAGAATATCCTCAATTCACAGGTTTCAATACTCAATACTCAGCCTGCAATCATCAAATCTCTATCCACAAACATCAATTCTCATCACTCAACCCTCAACATTCAACGCACAACCCTCAACCATCAATACTCAATACTCAACCATCAATCCTCAATTCTCAATACTCAATCCTCAATCCTCAATCTTCAATCCTCAATACTCAAACTTCAATCCTCAATCATCAATCCTCAATCCTCAATCCTCAATCCTCAATCCTCAATCGTTAATCTTCAATCCTGAATACTCAATCTTCAATACTCAATCCTCAATCCTCAATCCTCAATCCTCAAGCGTCAATCCTCAATCCCCAATCCTCAATCTTCAATCCCCAATCCTCAATCCTCAATCCTCAGTCCTCAATCTTCGATCCTCAATACTCAATCTTCAATCCTCAATCCTCAATCCTCAATCCTCAATACTCAATCCTCCATCCTCAATCTTCAATCCTCAATACTCAATCTGCAATTCTCAATCCTCAGTCCTCACTCCTCAATCCTCATTCTTCAATCCTCAATACCGAATCCTTAATCTTCAATCCTCAATCCTCAATCCTCAATTCTCAATCCTCAATCCTCAATCCTCAGACCTCAAACATCAATACTCAACCGTCAGTCCTCGTGCTCAATCCACAACCCCCAATACTCAATCCTCAATCTTCAATTCTCAATCCTCAATCCTCAATCCTCAATCCTCGGTCCTCAAACCACAATCCTGAATCCTCAATCCTGAATCCTCAATCTTCAGCCCTCAGTCCTCAACAATCAGTTGCCAATCCTCAATCCTCAAGGGAATATCATCAATTCACAGCTTTCAATACTCAATACTCAATCTGCAATCTTCAAATCTCTATCCACAAACATCAATTCTCATCACTCAACCCTCAACACTCAGTCTTCAATCCTCAATCCTCAATCCTCAATCCTCAATCCTCATTCTTCAATCCTCAACACCCAATCCTCAATCTTCAATCCTCAATCCTCAATCCTCATTTCTCAATCCTCAATCCTCAATCCTCTGACCTCAAACAGCAGTACTCTACCCTCAGCCCTCGTCCTCAATCCACAAACATCAATCCTCAATCCTCAATCTTCAATCATCAATATTCAATCTTCAGTCCTCAATCCTCAATCCTCAATTCTCAATCCTCAATCCTCAATGTTCAATCCGCAATACCCAATCCTCCATCTTCTATCCGCAATCCTCAATCCTCAATCCTCAATCCTCAATCCTCAATCCTCAATCTTCAATCCTCAATACTCAATCTTCAATCCTCAATCCTCAATCCTCAATCCTCAATCCTCAATCCTCATCCTTCAATCCTCAAAACCCAATGCTCAATCTTCAATCCTCAATCCTCAATCCTCAATTCTCAATCCTCAATCCTAAATCGTCAGACCTCAAACGTCAATACTCGACCCTCAGTCCTCGTCCTCAATCCACAACCCTCAATCCTCGATCCTCAATCTTCAATCATCAATATTCAATCTTCTATCCTCAATCCTCAATCTTCAATACTCAATCCTCAATCCTCAATGTTCCATCCTCAATACGCAATCCTCAATCTTCAATCCTCAATCCTCAATCCTAAATCCTCAATCCTCAATCCTCAATCTTAATCTTCAATCCTCAGTACTCAATCTTCAATCCTCAATCCTCAACCCTCAATCCTCAATCCTCAATCTTCAATCCTCAATACTCAATCTTCAATCCTCAATCCTCAATCCTCATTCTTCAATCCTCAAAACCCAATCCTCAATCTTAAATCCTCAATCCTCAATCCTCAATCCTCAATCCTCAATCCTCAATGTTCAATCCGCAATACCCAATCCTCAATCTTCTATCCGCAATCCTCAATCCTCAATCCCCAATAGTCAATCCTCAATCCTCAATCCTCAATCTTCAATCCTCAATACTCAATCTTCAATCCTCAATCCTCAGTCCTCACTCCTCAATCCTCAATCCTCAATCCTCAATCCTCAATCCCCAGTCCTCAAACCTCAATCGTGAATCCACAATCCTGAACCCTCAATATCCAAACCTCAGACTTCAACAATCACTTGTGAATCCTCAATCCTCAATAGAATATCCTCAATTCACAGGTTTCAATACTCAATACTCAGCCTGCAATCTTCAAATCTCTATCCACAAACATCAATTCTCATCACTCAACCCTCAATATTCAACGCACAACCCTCAACCATCAATACTCAATACTCAACCATCAATCCTCAATTCTCAATACTCAATCCTCAATCCTCAATCTTCAATCCTCAATACTCAAACTTCAATCCTCAATCATCAATCCTCAATCCTCAATCCTCAATCCTCAATCCTCAATCCTCAATCGTTAATCTTCAATCCTGAATACTCAATCTTCAATACTCAATCCTCAATCCTCAATCCTCAATCCTCAAGCGTCAATCCTCAATCCCCAATCCTCAATCTTCAATCCCCAATCCTCAATCGTCAATCCTCAGTCCTCAATCTTCGATCCTCAATACTCAATCTTCAATCCTCAATCCTCAATCCTCAATCCTCAATCCTCAATCCTCCATCCTCAATCTTCAATCCTCAATACTCAATCTGCAATTCTCAATCCTCAGTCCTCACTCCTCAATCCTCATTCTTCAATCCTCAATACCGAATCCTTAATCTTCAATCCTCAATCCTCAATCCTCAATTCTCAATCCTCAATCCTCAATCCTCAGACCTCAAACATCAATACTCAACCGTCAGTCCTCGTGCTCAATCCACAACCCCCAATACTCAATCCTCAATCTTCAATTCTCAATCCTCAATCCTCAATCCTCAATCCTCGGTCCTCAAACCACAATCCTGAATCCTCAATCCTGAATCCTCAATCTTCAGCCCTCAGTCCTCAACAATCAGTTGCCAATCCTCAATCCTCAAGGGAATATCATCAATTCACAGCTTTCAATACTCAATACTCAATCTGCAATCTTCAAATCTCTATCCACAAACATCAATTCTCATCACTCAACCCTCAACACTCAGTCTTCAATCCTCAATCCTCAATCCTCAATCCTCAATCCTCATTCTTCAATCCTCAACACCCAATCCTCAATCTTCAATCCTCAATCCTCAATCCTCATTTCTCAATCCTCAATCCTCAATCCTCTGACCTCAAACAGCAGTACTCTACCCTCAGCCCTCGTCCTCAATCCACAAACATCAATCCTCAATCCTCAATCTTCAATCATCAATATTCAATCTTCAGTCCTCAATCCTCAATCCTCAATTCTCAATCCTCAATCCTCAATGTTCAATCCGCAATACCCAATCCTCCATCTTCTATCCGCAATCCTCAATCCTCAATCCTCAATCCTCAATCCTCAATCCTCAATCCTCAATCTTCAATCCTCAATACTCAATCTTCAATCCTCAATCCTCAATCCTCAATCCTCAATCCTCATTCTTCAATCCTCAAAACCCAATCCTCAATCTTCAATCCTCAATCCTCAATCCTCAATTCTCAATCCTCAATCCTAAATCGTCAGACCTCGAACGTCAATACTCGACCCTCAGTCCTCGTCCTCAATCCACAACCCTCAATCCTCGATCCTCAATCTTCAATCATCAATATTCAATCTTCAATCCTCAATCCTCAATCCTCAATACTCAATCCTCAATCCTCAATATTCCATCCTCAATACGCAATCCTCAATCTTCAATCCTCAATCCTCAATCCTAAATCCTCAATCCTCAATCCTCAATCTTAATCTTCAATCCTCAGTACTCAATCTTCAATCCTCAATCCTCAACCCTCAATCCTCAATCCTCAATCTTCAATCCTCAATACTCAATCTTCAATCCTCAATCCTCAATCCTCATTCTTCAATCCTCAAAACCCAATCCTCATTCTTCAATCCTCAATACCGAATCCCCAATCTTCAATCCTCAATCCTCAATCCTCAATTCTCAATCCTCAATCCTCAATCCTCAGACCTCAAACATCAATACTCAACCGTCAGTTCTCGTCCTCAATCCACAACCCCCAATACTCAATCCTCAATCTTCAATTCTCAATCCTCAATCCTCAATCCTCAATCCTCGGTCCTCAAACCACAATCCTGAATCCTCAATCCTGAATCCTCAATCTTCAGCCCTCAGTCCTCAACAATCAGTTGTCAATCCTCAATCCTCAAGGGAATATCATCAATTCACAGCTTTCAATACTCAATACTCAATCTGCAATCTTCAAATCTCTATCCACAAACATCAATTCCCATCACTCAACCCTCAACACTCAGTCTTCAATCCTCAATCCTCAATCCTCAATCCTCAATCCTCATTCATCAATCCTCAACACCCAATCCTCAATCTTCAATCCTCAATCCTCAATCCTCATTTCTCAATCCTCAATCCTCAATCCTCTGACCTCAAACAGCAGTACTCTACCCTCAGTCCTCGTCCTCAATCCACAAACATCAATCCTCAATCCTCAATCTTCAATCATCAATATTCAATCTTCAGTCCTCAATCCTCAATCCTCAATTCTCAATCCTCAATCCTCAATGTTCAATCCGCAATACCCAATCCTCCATCTTCTATCCGCAATCCTCAATCCTCAATCCCCAATCCTCATTCCTCAATCCTCAATCCTCAATCCTCAATCTTCAATCCTCAATACTCAATCTTCAATACTCAATCCTCAATCCTAAATCCTCAATCCTCATTCTTCAGTCCTCAACACCCAATCCTCAATCTTCAATCCTCAATCCTCAATCCTCAATTCTCAATCCTCATTCCTCAATCCTCAGACCTCAAACATCAATACTCAACCCTCAGTCCTCGTCCTCAATCCGCAACTCTCAATCGTCGATCCTCAATCTTCAATCATCAATATTCAATCTTCAATCCTCAATTCTCAATCCTCAATACTCAATCCTCAATCCTCAATCCTCAATCCTCAATCCTCAATCCCCAGTCCTCAAACCTCAATCGTGAATCCACAATCCTGAACCCTCAATATTCAACCCTCAGACTTCAACAATCAGTTGTGAATCCTCAATCCTCAATAGAATATCCTCAATTCACAGGTTTCAATACTCAATACTCAGCCTGCAATCTTCAAATCTCTATCCACAAACATCAATTCTCATCACTCAACCCTCAATATTCAACGCACAACCCTCAACCATCAATACTCAATACTCAACCATCAATCCTCAATTCTCAATACTCAATCCTCAATCCTCAATCTTCAATCCTCAATACTCAAACTTCAATCCTCAATCATCAATCCTCAATCCTCAATCCTCAATCCTCAATCCTCAATCGTTAATCTTCAATCCTGAATACTCAATCTTCAATACTCAATCCTCAATCCTCAATCCTCAATCCTCAAGCGTCAATCCTCAATCCCCAATCCTCAATCTTCAATCCCCAATCCTCAATCCTCAATCCTCAGTCCTAAATCTTCGATCCTCAATACTCAATCTTCAATCCTCAATCCTCAATCCTCAATCCTCAATCCTCAATCCTCCATCCTCAATCTTCAATCCTCAATACTCAATCTGCAATTCTCAATCCTCAGTCCTCACTCCTCAATCCTCATTCTTCAATCCTCAATACCGAATCCTCAATCTTCAATCCTCAATCCTCAATCCTCAATTCTCAATCCTCAATCCTCAATCCTCAGACCTCAAACATCAATACTCAACCGTCAGTCCTCGTGCTCAATCCACAACCCCCAATACTCAATCCTCAATCTTCAATTCTCAATCCTCAATCCTCAATCCTCAATCCTCGGTCCTCAAACCACAATCCTGAATCCTCAATCCTGAATCCTCAATCTTCAGCCCTCAGTCCTCAACAATCAGTTGCCAATCCTCAATCCTCAAGGGAATATCATCAATTCACAGCTTTCAATACTCAATACTCAATCTGCAATCTTCAAATCTCTATCCACAAACATCAATTCTCATCACTCAACCCTCAACACTCAGTCTTCAATCCTCAATCCTCAATCCTCAATCCTCAATCCTCATTCTTCAATCCTCAACACCCAATCCTCAATCTTCAATCCTCAATCCTCAATCCTCATTTCTCAATCCTCAATCCTCAATCCTCTGACCTCAAACAGCAGTACTCTACCCTCAGCCCTCGTCCTCAATCCACAAACATCAATCCTCAATCCTCAATCTTCAATCATCAATATTCAATCTTCAGTCCTCAATCCTCAATCCTCAATTCTCAATCCTCAATCCTCAATGTTCAATCCGCAATACCCAATCCTCCATCTTCTATCCGCAATCCTCAATCCTCAATCCTCAATCCTCAATCCTCAATCCTCAATCTTCAATCCTCAATACTCAATCTTCAATCCTCAATCCTCAATCCTCAATCCTCAATCCTCAATCCTCATCCTTCAATCCTCAAAACCCAATGCTCAATCTTCAATCCTCAATCCTCAATCCTCAATTCTCAATCCTCAATCCTAAATCGTCAGACCTCAAACGTCAATACTCGACCCTCAGTCCTCGTCCTCAATCCACAACCCTCAATCCTCGATCCTCAATCTTCAATCATCAATATTCAATCTTCAATCCTCAATCCTCAATCTTCAATACTCAATCCTCAATCCTCAATGTTTCATCCTCAATACGCAATCCTCAATCTTCAATCCTCAATCCTCAATCCTAAATCCTCAATCCTCAATCCTCAATCTTAATCTTCAATCCTCAGTACTCAATCTTCAATCCTCAATCCTCAACCCTCAATCCTCAATCCTCAATCTTCAATCCTCAATACTCAATCTTCAATCCTCAATCCTCAATCCTCATTCTTCAATACTCAAAACCCAATCCTCAATCTTAAATCCTCAATCCTCAATCCTCAATCCTCAATCCTCAATCCTCAATGTTCAATCCGCAATACCCAATCCTCAGTCTTCTATCCGCAATCCTCAATCCTCAATCCCCAATCCTCAATCCTCAATCCTCAATCCTCAATCTTCAATCCTCAATACTCAATCTTCAATCCTCAATCCTCAGTCCTCACTCCTCAATCCTCATTCTTCAATCCTCAATACCGAATCCTCAATCTTCAATCCTCAATCCTCAGTCCTCAATTCTCAATCCTCAATCCTCAATCCTCAGACCTCAAACATCAATACTCAACCCTGAGTCCTCGTCCTCAATCCACAACCCTCAATCCTCGATCCTCAATCTTCAATCATCGATATTCAATCTTCAATCCTCAATCTTCAATCCTCAATACTCAATCCTCAATCCTCAATGTTCTATCCTCAATACGCAATCCTCATTCTTCAATCCTCAATCCTCAATCTTCAATCCTCAATCCTCAATCCTCAATCCTCAATCCTCAATCTTCAATCCTCAATACTCAATCTTCTATCCTCAATCCTCAATCCTCAATCCTCAATCCTCAATCCTCAATCCTCAATCATCAATCGTCAATCTTCAATCCTCAATACTCAATCTTCAATACTCAATACCCAATCCTCAATCTTCAATCCTCAATCCTCAATCCTCAATCCTCAATCCTCAATCCTCAATCCTCAATCTTCAATCCTCAGTCCCAAATCCTCAATCTTCAATACTCACTCCTCAATCCTCAATCTTCAATCCTCAATACTCAGTCTTCAATCCTCAATCCTCAATACTCAATCCTCAATCCTCAATCCTCATTCTGCAATCCTCAATACCCAATCCTCAATCTTCAATCCTCAATACTCAATCCTCAATTCTCAATCCTCAATCCTCAATCCTCAATCCTCAATCCTCAATCCTCAATCCTCAATGTTCAATTTTCAATCCTCAATACTCAACCTTCAATCCTCAATCCTCAATCCACAATCCTCAATCCTCAATCCTCAATCCTCAATCCTCAATCCTCAGACCTCAAACATCAATACTCAACCCTCAGTCCTCGTCCTCAATCCACAACCATCAATCCTCAATCCTCAATATTCAATCATCAATATTCAATCTTCAGTCCTCAATCCTCAATCCTCAATCCTCAATCCTCAATCCTCAATGTTCAATCCGCAATACCCAATCCTCAATCTTCTATCCGGAATCCTCAATCCTCAATCTTCAATCCTCAATACTCAGTCTTCAATCCTCAATCCTCAATACTCAATCCTCAATCCTCAATCCTCATTCTTCAATCCTCAACACCCAATCCTCAATCTTCAATCCTCAATCCTCAATCCTCAATTCTCAATCCTCATTCCTCAATCATCAGACCTCAAACATCAATACTCAACCCTCAGTCCTCGTCCTCAATCCGCAACACTCAATCGTCGAACCTCAATCTTCAATCATCAATATTCAATCTTCAATCCTCAATCCTCAATCCCCAGTCCTCAAAGTTCAATCCTCAACAGCCAATCCTCAATCTTCAATCCTCAATCCACAACCCTCAACCTTCAATCCTCAATACTCAATCTTCAATCCTGAATCCTCAATACTCAATCCTCAATGCTCAACCCTCGATCGTCAATCTTCAATCCTCAATACTCAATCCTCAATCCTCAATCCTCAATCCTCAATCCTCAATCCTCAATCCTCAATCCTCATTCTTCAATCCTCAATACCCAATCCTCAATCTTCAACCCTCAATCCTCAATCCTCAATTCTCAATCCTCAATCCTCAGTCCTCAGTCCTCAAACCTCAATCCTCAACCCTCAGCCCTCATTCTCAATCCTCAATCCTCAATCCTCAATTCTCAATCTTCAATCCTGAATACTCAATCTTCAATCCTCAATGCTCAGTCCTCAAATTTCAATTCTGAATCCTCAATCCGGAACCCTCAATCTTCAGCCCTCAGTCCTCAACAATCAGTTGTCAATCCTCAATCCTCAATAGAATATACTCAATTCACAGTTTTAGATACTCAATACTCAATCTGCAGTCTTCAAATCTCTATCCACAAACATCAATCCACATCACTCAGCCCTCAACACTCAGTCCTCAATGTTCGATCCTCAATCCTCAATTCTCAATCTTCAATCCTCAATACTGAACCTTCAATCCTCAATCCTCCATTCTCAGTCCTCAATCCTCAATCCTCAATCTTAATCTTCAATCCTCAGTACTCAATCTTCAATCCTCAATCCTCAATCTTCAATCCTCAGTCCTCAATCCTCAATCCTCAATCCTCAATCCTCAGACCTCAGGCATCAACACTCAACCCTCAGTCCTCGTTCTCAGTCCACAATACTCAATCCTCAATCCTCAATCTTCATTCATCAATATTCAACCTTCAATCCTCAATCCTCAATCCTGAATCCTCAATCCTCAATCCTCAATGTTCAATCCTCAACAGCCAATACTCAATCTTCAATCCTCAGTCCTCAATCCTCAATTCTCAATCCTCAATCCTCATTCCTCAGTCCTCTCTCCTCAAACCTCAATCCTGAATCCTCAAGCTTCAGCCCTCAGTCCTCAACAATCAGTTATCAATCCTCAATCCTCAATAGATTATCCTCAATTCACAGTTTTCAATACTCAATACTCAATCTGCAATCTTCAAATCTCTATCTAGAAACATAAATTCTCATCACTCAACCCTCAACACTCAGTATTCAATGTTCAATCCTCATCCTCATTTCTGAATCTTCAACCCTCAATCCTCAATCCTCAATTCTCAATCCTCAATCCTCAGACCTCAGTCCTCAAACCTCAATCCTCAACCCTCAACCCTCATCCTGAATCCTCAATCCTCAATCCTCAATCCACAATCCTCAACCTTCAATCCTCAATACTCAATCTTCAATCCTCAATCCCCAACCCTCAATCCACAATTCGCAATCCTCAATAGTCGATCTTCAATCCTCAATACTCAATATTCAATCCTCAATCCTCAATCCTCAATCCTCAATCATCATTCTTCAATCCTCAATACCCTATCCTCAATCTTCAATCCTCAATCCTCAATCCTCAATACCCAATCATCAATCTTCAATCCTCAATCCTCAATCCTCAATTCTCAATCCTCAATCCTCAGTCCTCATACCTCAATCATATATATTCAACCCTCAGACCTCGTCCTCAATCCACAACCCTCAAGCTTCAGCCCTCAGTCCTCAACAATCAGTTGTCTATCCTCAATCCTCAATAGAATATCACCAATTTACAGTTTTCAATACTCAATACTCAATCTGCAATCTTCAAATCTCTATCCACAAACATCAATTCTCATCATTCAACCCTCAAGACTCAGTCCCCAATCCTCAATATTCAATCCTCAATCCTCAATCCTCAATCCACAATCCTCAACCTTCAATCCTCAATACTCAATCTTCAATCCTCAATCCTCAATACTCAATCCTCAATGCTCAATCCTCGATCGTCAATCTTCAATCCCCAATACTCAATCTTCAGTCCTCAATCCTCAATCCCCAATCCTCAATCCTCAGTACTCAAACTTCAATCCTCAATCCTCAATCGTCAATCCTCAATCCTCAATCTTCAATCCTCAATAGTCGGCCTTCAATCCTCAATACTCAATATTCAATCCTCAATCCTCAACCCTCAATCCTCAATCATCATTCTTCAATCCTCAATACCCTATCCTCAATCTTCAATCCTCAATCCTCAATCCTCAATACCCAATTCTCAATCTTCAATCCTCAATCCTCAATCCTCAATTCTCAATCCTCAATCCTCAATCCTCAGACCTCAATCATAAATATTCAACCCTCAGTCCTCGTCCTCAATCCACAACCCTCAATCCTCAATCCTCAATACTCAATCCCCAATCCTCATTCTTCAATCCACATTCTTCAATCCTCAATACCCAATCCTCAATCTTCAATCCTCAATCCTCAATCCTCAATGCTCAATCTTCAATCCTCAATACTCAATCTTCAGTCCTCAATCCTCAGTCATCAAACCTCAATCCTGAATCCTCAATCCTGAATCCTCAACCTTCAGCCCTCAGTACTCAACAGTCAGTGGTCTATCCTCAATCCTCAATAGAATATCATGATTTCACAGTTTTCAATACTCAATAGTCAATCTGCAATCTTCAGGTCTCTATCCACAAACACCAATTCTCATCACTCAAACCTCAACACTCAGTACTCAATGTTCAATCCTCAATCCTCAATTCTCAACCTTCAGTCCTCAATACTGGATCTTCAATCCTCAACCCTCAATCCTCAATCCTCAATCCTCAATACTCAATCTTCAATCCTCAGTCACCAATCCTCAATCTTCAATCCTCAATCCTCAATCCTCAATCCTCAATCCTCAACATTCAATCCTCAATACTCAATATTCAATCCTCAATGCTTAATACTCAATCCCCAATCCTCATTCTTCAATCCTCATTCTTCAATCCTCAATCCTCAATCCTCAATCATCATTCTTCAATCCTCAATACCCTAGCCTCAATCTTCAATCCTCAAACCTCAATCCTCAATACCCAATCCTCAATCTTGAATCCTCAATCCTCAATCCTCAATTTTCAACCCTCAATCCTCAATCCTCAATCCTCAATCTTCAATCCTCAATACTCAATCCTCAATCCTCAATCCTCAATCCTCAATCCTCAATCCTCAATCCTCAATCCTCAATATTCAATACTCAATACTCAATATTCAATCCTCAATGCTCAATACTCAATCCCCAATCCTCATTCTTCAATCCTCATTCTTCAATCTTCAATCCTCAATCCCCAACATCCAATCCTCAATTCGCAATCCTCAATAGTCTATCTTCAATCCACAATACTCAATATTCAATCCTCAATCCTCAATCCTCAATCCTCAATCATCATTCTTCAATCCTCAATACCCTATCCTCAATCTTCAATCCTCAATCCTCAATCCTCAATACCCAATCCTCAATCTTCAATCCTCAATCCTCAATCCTCAATCCTCAATCCTCAATCCTCAATCCTCAATCTTCAATCCTCAATACTCAATCTTCAATCCTCAATCCTCAATCCTCAATCCTCAATCCTCAATCCTCAATATTCAATCCTCAATACTCAATATTCAATCCTCAATGCTCAATACTCAATCCCCAATCCTCATTCTTCAATCCTCATTCTTCAATCCTCAATCCTCAATCCTCAATCATCATTCTTCAATCCTCAATACCCTAGCCTCAATCTTCAATCCTCAATCCTCAATCCTCAATACCCAATCCTCAATCTTCAATCCTCAATCCTCAATCCTCAATTCTCAATCCTCAATCCTCAATCCTCAGACCTCAAACATAAATATTCAACCCTCAGTCCTCGTCGTCAATCCACAACCCTCAATCCTCAATCCTCAATCCTCAATCCTCAATCTTCAATCCTCAATCCTCAATACTCAATCCACAATCCTCAATCCTCAGTACTCAATCTTCAATCCTCAATATTCAATCTTCAATCCTCAATCCTCAATCCTCAATCCTCAATATTCAATCCTCAATACTCAACATTCAATCCTCAATCCTCAATACTCAATCCCCAATCCTCATTCTTCAATCCTCATTCTTCAATCCTCAATACCCAATCCCCAATTTTCAATCCTCAATCATCAATCCTCAGTTCGCAATCCTCAATCCTCAATCCTCAGACCTCAGGCATCAACACTCAACCCTCAGTCCTCGTTCTCAATCCACAACCCTCAATCCTCAATCCTCAATCTTCATTCATCAATATTCAACCTTAAATCCTCAATCCTCAATCCTCAATCCTCAATCCTCAATCCTCAATCCTCAATCATCAATGTTCAATCCTCAATACCCGATCCTCAGGCTTCAATCCTCAATCCTCGATCCTCAATCCTCAATCCTCAATCCTCAATCCTCAGTCCTCAAACCTCAATCCTCAATCCTCAATCCTCAATCCTCAATCATCATTCTTCAATCCTCAATACCCTATCCTCAATCTTCAATCCTCAATCCTCAATCCTCAATACCCAATCCTCAATCTTCAATCCTCAATCCTCAATCCTCAATTCTCAATCCTCAATCCTCAATCCTCAGACCTCAAACATAAATATTCAACCCTCAGTCCCCGTCGTCAATCCACAACCCTCAATCCTCAATCCTCAACCCTCAATCCTCAATCTTCAATCCTCAATCCTCAATACTCAATCCTCAATCCTCAATCCTCAATCCTCAATCTTCAACCCTCAATACTCAATCTTCAATCCTCAATCCTCAATCCTCAATCCTCAATCCTCAATATTCAATCCTCAGTACTCAATATTCAATCCTCAATCCTCAATACTCAATCCCCAATCCTCATTCTTCAATCCTCATTCTTCAATCCTCAATACCCAATCCCCAATCTTCAATCCTCAATCATCAATCCTCAGTTCGCAATCCTCAATCCTCAATCCTCAGACCTCAGGCATCAACACTCAACCCTCAGTCCTCGTTCTCAATCCACAACCCTCAATCCTCAATCCTCAATCTTCATTCATCAACATTCAACATTAAATGCTCAATCCTCAATTCTCAATCCTCAATCCTCAATGTTCAATCCTCAGCAGCCAATCCTCAATCTTCAATCCTCAATACTCAATCTTCAATCCTCAATCCTCAATCCTCAATCCTGAATCATCAATCCCCAATCGTCAACCTTCAATCCTCAATACTCAATCTTCAAACCTCAATCCTCTGTCCTCAATCCTCAATCCTCATTCTTCAATCCTCAATACCCAATTCTCAATCTTAAATCCTCTATCCTCAATTCGCAATCCTCAATCCTCAATCCTCAGGCCTCAAGTATCAATACTCAACCCTCAGTCCTCGTCCTCAATCCACGAACTACAATCCTCAATCCTCAATCTTCATTCATCAATATTCAACCTTCAATCCTCAATCCTCAATCCTCAATTCTCAATCCTCAATCCTCAATCATCAATGTTCAATCCTCAATACCCGATCCTCAGGCTTCAATCCTCAATACTCGATCCTCATTCCTCAATCCTCAATCCTCAATCGTCAGTCCTCAAACCTCATTCCTGAATCCTCAATCCTGAATCCTCAATCTTCAGCCCTCAGTCCTCAACAATCAGTGGTCCATCCTCAATCCTCAATAGAATATCATGATTTCACAGTTTTCAATACTCAATACTCAACCTGCAATCTTCAAATCTCTATCCACAAACATCAATTCTCATCACTCAACCCTCAACACTCAGTCCCCAATCCTCAATATTCAAGCCTCAATCCTCAATCCTCAGTCCACAATCCTCAACCTTCAATCCTCAATACTCAATCTTCAATCCTCAATCCTCAATCGTCAATCCTCAATTCGCAATCCTCAATAGTCAATCTTCAATCCTCAATACTCAATATTCAATCCACAATCCTCAATCCTCAATCCTCAATCCTCATTCTTCGATCCTCAATACCCAATCCTCAATCTTCAATCCTCAATCCTCAATCCTCTGTCCTTAGTCCTCAAACCTCAATCCTCAACCCTCAGCCCTCATCCTCAATCCTCAATCCTCAATCCTCAATTCTCAATCTTCAATCCTGAACACTCAATCTTCAATCCTCAATGCTCAGTCCTCAAATTTCAATTCTGAATCCTCAATCCGGAACCCTCAGTCTTCAGCCCTCAGTCCCCAACAATCAGTTGTCAATCCTCAATCCTCAATATAATATACTCAATTCACAGTTTTCAATACTCAATACTCAATCTGCAATCTTCAAATCTCTATCCACAAACATCAATTCTCATCATTCAACCCTCAACACTCAGTCCTCAATGTTCAACCCTCAATCCTCAATTCTCAATCTTCAATCCTCTATACTGAACCTTCAATCCTCAATCCTCAATCCTCAGTCCTCAATCCTCAATCCTCACTCTTAATCTTCAATCCTCAGTACTCAATCTTCAATCCTCAATCCTCAATCCTCAATACCCAATCCTCAATCTTCAATCCTCAATCCTCAATCCTCAATTCTCAATCCTCAATCCTCAATCCTCAATCCTCAATCCTCAATCCTCAATGTTCAATCCGCAATACCCAATCCTCAATCTTCTATCCGCAATCCTCAATCCTCAATCCTCAATCCTCAATCCTCAATCCTCAATCCTCAATCTTCAATCCTCAATACTCAATCTTCAATCCTCAATCCTCAGTCCTCAGTCCTCAACCCTCATTCTTCAATCCTCAACAACCAATCCTCAATCTTCAATCCTCAAACCTCAATCCTCAATTCTCAATACTCATGCCTCAATCCTCAGACCTCAAACATCAATACTCAACCCTCAGTCCTCGTCCTCAATCCACAACCCTCAATCCTCGATCCTCAATCTTCAATCATCAATATTCAATCTTCAATCCTCAATCCTCAATCCTCAATACTCAATCCTCAATCCTCATTGTTCTATCCTCAATACGCAATCCTCAACCTTCAATCCTCAATCCTCAATCCTCAATCCTCACCCTCAATCCTCAATCCTCAGACCTCAAACCTCAATCCTGAAGCCACAATCCTGAACCCCCAATATTCAGCCCTCAGACCTCAACAATCAGTTGTGTGTCCTCAATCGTCAATAGAATATCCTCAATTCACAGGTTTCAATACTCAATACTCAGCCTGCAATCTTCAAAACTCTATCCACAAACATCAATTCCCATCACTCAACCCTCAATATTCAACGCACAACCCTCCACCATCAATCCTCAGTCCTCAAAACTCAATCCCTAATCCTCAATCCTGTATCCTCAATCTTCAGCCCTTAGTCCTCAACAATCAATTGTCAATCCTCTGTCCACCATAGAATATCCTCAATTCACAGTTTTCAATACTCAATCCCTATTCTTCAATCTTCAAATCTCAATCCACAAACATCAATTCTCATCACTCAACCCTCAACACTCAGTCCTCAATCTTCAATCCTCAATCATCAATCCTCAAACTTCAATCCTCAATACTCAATCTTCAATCCTCCATCCTCAATCCTCAATCCTCAATCCTCAATCGTCAGGCTTCAATGCTCAATACTCAATCTTCAATCCTCAATCCTCAATACTCAATCCTCAATCTTCATTCTTCAATCCTCAATACCCAATCCTCAATCTTCAATCCTCAATCCTCAATCCTCAATCCTCAATCCTCAATCCTCAGTCCTCAGTCCTCAAACCTCAATCCTCAACCCTCAGCTCTCATCCTCAATCCTTAATCGACAATCCTCAATCCTCAATCTTCTATCCTCAATACTCAATCTTCAATCCTGAATCCTCAGTCCTCAATGTTCAATCTTCAATCCTCAATACTCAATCGTCAATCCTCAGTCCTCAATCCTCAATCCTCAATCTTAATCTTCAATCCTCAGTTCTCAATCTTCAATCCTCAATCCTCAATCCTCAATCCTCAATCCTCAATCTTCAATCTTCAATACACAATCTTCAATCCTGAATCCTCAATCCTCAATGCTCATTCTTCAATCCTCAATACCCAATCCTCAATCTTAAATCCTCAACCCTCAATTCGCAATCCTCAATCCTCAATCCTCAGGCCTCAAGTATCAATACTCAATCCTCAGTCCTCGTCCTCAATCCACGACCTTCAATCCTCAATCCTCAATCTTCATTCATCAATATTCAACCTTCAACCCTCAATCCTCAATCCTCAACCCTCAATCCTCAATCCTCAATGTTCAATCCTCAATACCCGATCCTCAGTCTTCAATCCTCAATCCTCAATCCTCAATCCACAATCCTCAATCCTCAATCCTCAGTCCTCAAACCTCAATCTTGAATCCTCAATCCTGAATCCTCAATCTTCAGACCTCAGTCCTCAACAATCAGTGGTCCATCCTCAATCCTCAATAGAGTACCATGATTTCACAGTTTTCAATACTCAATACTCAACCTGCAATCTTCAAATCTCTATCCACAAACATCAATTCTCATCACTCAACCCTCAACACTCAGTCCCCAATCCCCAATATTCAAGCCTCAATCCTCAATCCTCAATTCTCAATCTTCAATCCTCAATACTCAATCTTCAATCCTCAATGCTCAGTCCTCAAATTTCAATTCTGAATCCTCAATCCGGAACCCTCAATCTTCAGCCCTCAGTCCTCCACAATCAGTTGTCAATCCTCAATCCTCAATAGAATATACTCAATTCACAGTTTTCAATACTCAATACTCAATCTGCAATCTTCAAATCTTTATCCACAAACATCAATTCTCATCACTCAACCCTCAGCACTCAG
The DNA here is from genome assembly GCF_051401765.1 of Calliopsis andreniformis. Lineage (NCBI taxonomy): Eukaryota > Metazoa > Arthropoda > Insecta > Hymenoptera > Andrenidae > Calliopsis > Calliopsis andreniformis. The sequence continues at coordinate 1,289,025 of NW_027480525.1, read as the reverse complement.
TCCTCAATGTTCAATCCTCAATCCTCAATTCTCAATCTTCAATCCTCAATACTGAACCTTCAATCCCCAATCCTCAATCCTCAGTCCTCAATCCTCAATCCTCAATCTTAATCTTCAATCCTCAGTACTCAATCTTCAATCCTCAATCCTCAATCTTCAATCCTCGATCGTCAATCTTCAATCCTCAATACTCAATCTTCAATCCTCAATCCTCAATCCTCAATCCTCAATCCTCATTCTTCAATCCTCAATACCCAATCCTCAATCTTCAACCCTCAACCCTCAATCCTCAATCCTCAATTCTCAATCCTCAATCCTCAGTCCTCAGTCCTCAAACGTCAATCCTCAACCCTCAACCCTCAATCCTCAATCCTCAATCCTCAATCTTCAATCCTCAATCCTCAATCCTCAGTCCTCAATCCTCAATCCTCAATCCTCAATCTTCAATCCTCAGTCACAAATCCTCAATCTTAAATGCTCACTCCTCAATCCTCAATCTTCAATCCTCAATACTCAGTCTTCAATCCTCAATCCTCAATCCTCAATCCTCATTCTTCAATCCTCAATACCCAATCCTCAATCTTCAATCCTCAATCCTCAATCCTCAATTCTCAATCCTCAATCCTCAATCCTCAATCCTCAATCCTCAATCCTCAATGTTCAATCCGCAATACCCAATCCTCAATCTTCTATCCGCAATCCTCAATCCTCAATCCTCAATCCTCAATCCTCAATCCTCAATCCTCAATCTTCAATCCTCAATACTCAATCTTCAATCCTCAATCCTCAGTCCTCAGTCCTCAACCCTCATTCTTCAATCCTCAACAACCAATCCTCAATCTTCAATCCTCAAACCTCAATCCTCAATTCTCAATACTCATTCCTCAATCCTCAGACCTCAAACATCAATACTCAACCCTCAGTCCTCGTCCTCAATCCACAACCCTCAATCCTCAATCCTCAATCCTCAGTCCTCAATCTTCAATCCTCAATCCTCAATACTCAATCCACAATCCTCAATCCTCAGTCCTCAATCTTCAATCCTCAATATTCAATCTTCAATCCTCAATCCTCAATCCTCAATCCTCAATATTCAATCCTCAATACTCAATATTCAATCCTCAATCCTCAATACTCAATCCCCAATCCTCATTCTTCAATCCTCATTCTTCAATCCTCAATACCCAATCCCCAATTTTCAATCCTCAATCATCAATCCTCAGTTCGCAATCCTCAATCCTCAATCCTCAGACCTCAGGCATCAACACTCAACCCTCAGTCCTCGTTCTCAATCCACAACCCTCAATCCTCAATCCTCAATCTTCATTCATCAATATTCAACCTTAAATCCTCAATCCTCAATCCTCAATCCTCAATCCTCAATCCTCAATCCTCAATCCTCAATCATCAATGTTCAATCCTCAATACCCGATCCTCAGGCTTCAATCCTCAATCCTCGATCCTCAATCCTCAATCCTCAATCCTCAATCCTCAGTCCTCAAACCTCAATCCTCAATCCTCAATCCTCAATCCTCAATCATCATTCTTCAATCCTCAATACCCTATCCTCAATCTTCAATCCTCAATCCTCAATCCTCAATACCCAATCCTCAATCTTCAATCCTCAATCCTCAATCCTCAATTCTCAATCCTCAATCCTCAATCCTCAGACCTCAAACATAAATATTCAACCCTCAGTCCCCGTCGTCAATCCACAACCCTCAATCCTCAATCCTCAACCCTCAATCCTCAATCTTCAATCCTCAATCCTCAATACTCAATCCTCAATCCTCAATCCTCAATCCTCAATCTTCAATCCTCAATACTCAATCTTCAATCCTCAATCCTCAATCCTCAATCCTCAATCCTCAATATTCAATCCTCAATGCTCAATATTCAATCCTCAGTCCTCAATACTCAATCCCCAATCCTCATTCTTCAATCCTCATTCTTCAATCCTCAATACCCAATCCCCAATCTTCAATCCTCAGTCATCAATCCTCAGTTCGCAATCCTCAATCCTCAATCCTCAGACCTCAGGCATCAACACTCAACCCTCAGTCCTCGTTCTCAATCCACAACCCTCAATCCTCAATCCTCAATCTTCATTCATCAACATTCAACATTAAATGCTCAATCCTCAATTCTCAATCCTCAATCCTCAATGTTCAATCCTCAACAGCCAATCCTCAATCTTCAATCCTCAATCCTCAATCCTCAATTCTCAATCCACAATCCTCAATCCTCAGTCCTCTCTCCTCAAACCTCAATCCTCAATCTTCAATCCTCAATACTCAATCTTCAATCCTCAATCCTCAATCCTCAACCCTCAATCATCAATCCCCAATCGTCAACCTTCAATCCTCAATATTCAATCTTCAAACCTCAATCCTCTGTCCTCAATCCTCAATCCTCATTCTTCAATCCTCAATACCCAATTCTCAATCTTAAATCCTCTATCCTCAATTCGCAATCCTCAATCCTCAATCCTCAGGCCTCAAGTATCAATACTCAACCCTCAGTCCTCGTCCTCCATCCACGACCTACAATCCTCAATCCTCAATCTTCATTCATCAATATTCAACCTTCAATCCTCAATCCTCAATCCTCAATCCTCAATCCTCAATCCTCAATCCTCAATCATCAATGTTCAATCCTCAATACCCGATCCTCAGGCTTCAATCCTCAATACTCGATCCTCATTCCTCAATCCTCAATCCTTAATCGTCAGTCCTCAAACCTCAATCCTGAATCCTCAATCCTGAATCCTCAATCTTCAGCCCTCAGTCCTCAACAATCAGTGGTCCATCCTCAATCCTCAATAGAATATCATGATTTCACAGTTTTCAATACTCAATACTCAACCTGCAATCTTCAAATCTCTATCCACAAACATCAATTCTCATCACTCAACCCTCAACACTCAGTCCCCAATCCTCAATATTCAAGCCTCAATCCTCAATCCTCAGTCCACAATCCTCAACCTTCAATCCTCAATACTCAATCTTCAATCCTCAATCCTCAATCGTCAATCCTCAATTCGCAATCCTCAATAGTCAATCTTCAATCCTCAATACTCAATATTCAATCCACAATCCTCAATCCTCAATCCTCAATCCTCAATCCTCATTCTTCGATCCTCAATACCCAATCCTCAATCTTCAATCCTCAATCCTCAATCCTCTGTCCTTAGTCCTCAAACCTCAATCCTCAACCCTCAGCCCTCACCCTCAATCCTCAATCCTCAATCCTCAATTCTCAATCTTCAATCCTGAACACTCAATCTTCAATCCTCAATGCTCAGTCCTCAAATTTCAATTCTGAATCCTCAATCCGGAACCCTCAGTCTTCAGCCCTCAGTCCCCAACAATCAGTTGTCAATCCTCAATCCTCAATATAATATACTCAATTCACAGTTTTCAATACTCAATACTCAATCTGCAATCTTCAAATCTCTATCCACAAACATCAATTCTCATCATTCAACCCTCAACACTCAGTCCTCAATGTTCAACCCTCAATCCTCAATTCTCAATCTTCAATCCTCAATACTGAACCTTCCATCCTCAATCCTCAATCCTCAGTCCTCAATCTTCAATCCTCACTCTTAATCTTCAATCCTCAGTACTCAATCTTCAGTACTCAATCTTCAATCCTCAATCCTCAATCCTCAATCCTCAATCTTCAATCCTCAATACTCAATCATCAATCCTCAATCCTCAATCCTCAATCCTCAATCCTCAATCCTCAATCCTCAATCGTCAATCTTCAATCCTCAATACTCAATCTTCAATCCTCAATCCTCATTCTTCAATCCTCAATACCCAATCCTCAATCTTAAATCCTCAATCCTCAATTCGCAATCCTCCATCCTCAATCCTCAGGCCTCAAGTATCAATACTCAACCCTCAGTCCTCGTCCTCAATCCACGACCTTCAATCCTCAATCCTCAATGTTCATTCATCAATATTCAACCTTCAATCCTCAATCCTCAATCCTCAATCCTCAATCCTCCATACTCAATCCTCAATCCTCAATCCTCAATGTTCAATCCTCAATACCGGATCGTCAGTCTTCAATCCTCAATCCTCAATCCTCAATCCTCAATCCTCAATCCTCAATCCTCAGTCCTCAAGTATCAATTCTGAATCCTCAATCCGGAACCCTCAATCTTCAGCCCTCAGTCCTCAACAATCAGTTGTCAATCCTCAATCCTCAATAGAATATACTCAATTCACAGTTTTCAATACTCAATACTCAATCTGCAATCTTCAAATCTCTATCCACAAACATCAATTCTCATCGCTCAACCCTCAACACTCAGTCCTCAATGTTCAATCCTCAATCCTCAATTCTCAATCCTCAATCCTCGATCCTCAATCTTCAATCCTCAATACTCAATCTTCAGTCCTCAATCCTCAATCCTCAATCCTCAATCCTCAATCCTCAATCTTAATCTTCAATCTTCAGTACTCAATCTTCAATCCTCAATCCTCAATCCTCAATCCTCAATCGTCAATCTTCAATCCTCAATACTCAATCTTCAATCCTCAATCCTCAATCCTCAATCCTCAATCCTCAATCCTCAATCGTCAATCTTCAATCCTCAATACTCAATCTCCAATCCTCAATCCTCTGTCCTCAATCCTCAATGCTCATTCTTCAATCCTCAATACCCAATCCTCAATCTTAAATCCTCAATCCTCAATTCGCAATCCTCAATCCTCAATCCTCAGGCCTCAAGTATCAATACTCAATCCTCAGTCCTCGTCCTCAATCCACGACCTTCAATCCTCAATCCTCAATCTTCATTCATCAATATTCAACCTTCAACCCTCAATCCTCAATCCTCAACCCTCAATCCTCAATACTCAATGTTCAATCCTCAATACCCGATCCTCAGTCTTCAATCCTCAATCCTCAATCCTCAATCCACAATCCTCAATCCTCACTCCTCAGTCCTCAATCCTCAATCTTGAATCCTCAATCCTGAATCCTCAATCTTCAGACCTCAGTCCTCAACAATCAGTGGTCCATCCTCAATCCTCAATAGAGTACCATGATTTCACAGTTTTCAATACTCAATACTCAACCTGCAATCTTCAAATCTCTATCCACAAACATCAATTCTCATCACTCAACCCTCAACACTCAGTCCCCAATCCCCAATATTCAAGCCTCAATCCTCAATCCTCAATTCTCAATCTTCAATCCTCAATACTCAATCTTCAATCCTCAATGCTCAGTCCTCAAATTTCAATTCTGAATCCTCAATCCGGAACCCTCAATCTTCAGCCCTCAGTCCTCCACAATCAGTTGTCAATCCTCAATCCTCAATAGAATATACTCAATTCACAGTTTTCAATACTCAATACTCAATCTGCAATCTTCAAATCTTTATCCACAAACATCAATTCTCATCACTCAACCCTCAACACTCAGTCCTCAATGTTCAATCCTCAATCCTCAATTCTCAATCTTCAATCCTCAATACTGAACCTTCAATCCTCAATCCTCAATCCTCAGTCCTCAATCCTCAATCCTCAATCTTAATCTTCAATCCTCAGTACTCAATCTTCAATCCTCAATCCTCAATCTTCAATCCTCGATCGTCAATCTTCAATCCTCAATACTCAATCTTCAATCCTCAATCCTCAATCCTCAATCCTCATTCTTCAATCCTCAATACCCAATCCTCAATCTTCAACCCTCAACCCTCAATCCTCAATCCTCAATTCTCAATCCTCAATCCTCAGTCCTCAGTCCTCAAACCTTCAATCCTCAAACCTCAGCCCTCATCCTCAATCCTCAATCCTCAATCCTCAATTCTCAATCTTCAATCCTCAATACTCAATCTTCAATCCTCAATGCTCAGTCCTCAAATTTCAATTCTGAATCCTCAATCCGGAATCCTCAATCTTCAGCCCTCAGTCCTCAACAATCAGTTGTCAATCCTCAATCCTCAATAGAATATACTCAATTCACAGTTTTCAATACTCAATACTCAACCTGCAATCTTCAAATCTCTATCCACAAACATCAATTCTCATCACTCAACCCTCAACACTCAGTCCTCAACGCTCAATCCTCAATCCTCAATTCTCAATCTTCAATCCTCAATACTGAACCTTCAATCCTCAATCCTCAATCCTCAGTCCTCAATCCTCAATCCTCAATCTTAATCTTCAATCCTCAGTACTCAATCTTCAATCCTCAATCCTCAATCCTCAATCCTCAATCCTCAATCTTCAACCTTCAATACAAAATCTTCAATCCTGAATCCTCAATCCTCAATCCTCAATCCCCAATCTTAATATTCAATCCTCAGTACTCAATCATCAAGCCTCAATCCTCAATCCTCAATGCTCAATCCTCTACCTTCAATCCTCAATACTCAATCTTCAATCCTCAATCCTCAATCCTCAATCCTCAATCCTCAATCCTCAATCCTCAATCCTCAAGCGTCAATCTTCAATCCTCAATACTCAATCTTCAATCCTCAATCCTCAATACTCAATACTCAATCCTCATTCTACAATCCTCAATACCCAATCCTCAATCTTCAATCCTCAATCTTCAATCATCAATATTCAATCTTCAATCCTCAATCCTCAATCCTCAATACTCAATCCTCAATCCTCAATGTTCTATCCTCAATACGCAATCCTCAATCTTCAATCATCAATCCTCAATCCTCAATCCTCAATCCTCAATCCTCAATCTTAATGTTCAATCCTCAACACTCAATCTTCAATCCTCATTATTCAATCCTCAATACCCAATCCTCAATCTTCAATCCTCAATCCTCAATCCTCAGTTCGCAATCCTCAATCCTCAACCCTCAGACCTCAGGCATCAACACTCAACCCTCAGTCCTCGTTCTCAATCCACAACCCTCAATCCTCGATCCTCAATCTTCAATCATCAATATTCAACCTTCAATCCTCAATCCTCAATCCTCAATACTCAATCCTCAATCCTCAATGTTCTATCCTCAATACGCAATCCTCAATCTTCAATCCTCAAACCTCAATCCTCAATCCTCAATCCTCAACCCTCAATCTTAATCTTCAATCCTAAGTACTCAATCTTCAATCCTCAATCCTCAATACTCAATCCTCAATCCTCATTATTCAATCCTCAATACCCAATCCTCAATCTTCAATCCTCAATCCTCAATCCTCAATCCTCAATCCTCAATCTTCAATCCTCAATCCACAATCCTCAATCCTCAATCCTCAATCTTCAATCGTCGATACTCAATCTTCAATCCTCAATACTCAATCCTCAATCTTCAATCCTCAGTCCCAAATCCTCAATCTTCAATACTCACTCCTCAATCCTCAGTCTTCAATCCTCAATGCTCAATCCTCAATCCTCAATCCTCAATCTTCAATCCTCAATACTCAACCTTCAATCCTCAATCCTCAATTCTCAATCCCCAATGCTCAATCCTCAATCGTCAATCCTCAATCCCCAGTCCTCATTCTTCAATCCTCAATACCCAATCCTCAATCTTCAATCCTCAATCCTCAATCCTCAATTCTCAATCCTCATTCCTCAACCCTCAGACCTCAAACAGCAATACTCAACCCTCCGTCCTCGTCCTCAATCCATAACCATCAATCCTCAATCCTCAATATTGAATCATCAATATTCAATGTTCAGTCCTCAATCCTCAATCCTCAATCCTCAATCCTCAATCCTCAATGTTCAATCCGCAGTACCCAATCCTCAATCATCTATCCGCAATCCTCAATCCTCAATCCTCAATCCTCAATCCTCAATCCTCAACCTTCAATCCTCAATACTCAATCTTCAATCCTCAATCCTCGATCCTCAATCCTCAATCCTCATTCTTCAATCCTCAACACCCAATCCTCAATCTTCAATCCTCAATCCTCAATCCTCAATTCTCAATCCTCAATCCTCAATCCTCAGACCTCAAACATCAATACTCAACCCTCAGTCCTCGTCCTCAATCCACAACCCTCAATCCTCGATCCTCAATCTTCAATCATCAATATTCAATCTTCAATCCTCAATCCTCAATCCTCAATACACAATCCTCAATCCTCAATGTTCTATCCTCAATACGCAATCCTCAATCTTCAATCCTCAATCCTCAACCCTCAATCCTCAATCCTCAACCTTAATCTTCAATCCTCAGTACTCAATCTTCAATACTCATTCCTCAATCCTCAATCCTCAATCCTCAATCTTCAATACTCAATACCCAATCCTCAATCTTCAATCCTCAATCCTCAATCCTCAGTGCTCAATCCTCAATCCTCAATCCTCAATCTTCAATCCTCAGTCACAAATCCTCAATCTTCAATACTCACTCCTCAATCCTCAATCTTCAATCCTCAATCCTCAATCCTCAGTCCTCAATCCTCAATCCTCAATCCTCAATCTTCAATCCTCAGTCACAAATCCTCAATCTTAAATGCTCACTCCTCAATCCTCAATCTTGAATCCTCAATACTCAGTCTTCAATCCTCAATCCTCAATCCTCAATCCTCATTCTTCAATCCTCAATACCCAATCCTCAATCTTCAATCCTCAATCCTCAATCCTCAATTCTCAATCCTCAATCCTCAATCCTCAATCCTCAATCCTCAATCCTCAATGTTCAATCCGCAATACCCAATCCTCAATCTTCTATCCGCAATCCTCAATCCTCAATCCTCATTCCTCAATCCTCAATCCTCAATCCTCAATCTTCAATCCTCAATACTCAATCTTCAATCCCCAATCCTCAGTCCTCAGTCCTCAACCCTCATTCTTCAATCTTCAACAACCAATCCTCAATCTTCAATCCTCAAACCTCCATCCTCAATTCTCAATACTCATTCCTCAATCCTCAGACCTCAAACATCAATACTCAACCCTCAGTCCTCGTCCTCAATCCACAACCCTCAATCCTCGATCCTCAATCTTCAATCATCAATATTCAATCTTCAATCCTCAATCCTCAATCCTCAATACTCAATCCTCAATCCTCATTGTTCTATCCTCAATACGCAATCCTCAACCTTCAATCCTCAATCCTCAGTCCTCAATCCTCACCCTCAATCCTCAATCCTCAGACCTCAAACCTCAATCCTGAAGCCACAATCCTGAACCCCCAATATTCAGCCCTCAGACCTCAACAATCACTTCTGAATCCTCAATCGTCAATAGAATATCCTCAATTCACAGGTTTCAATACTCAATACTCAGCCTGCAATCTTCAAATCTCTATCCACAAACATCAATTCTCATCACTCAACCCTCAATATTCAACGCACAACCCTCAACCATCAATCCTCAGTCCTCAAAACTCAATCCCTAATCCTCAATCCTGAATCCTCAATCTTCAGCCCTCAGTCCTCAACAATCAATGGTCAATCCTCAGTCCTCCATAGAGTATCCTCAATTCACAGTTTTCAATACTCAATCCCTATTCTTCAATCTTCAAATCTCAATCCACAAACATCAGTTCTCATCACTCAACCCTCAACACTCAATCCTCAGTCTTCAATCCTCAATCATCAATCCTCAATCTTCAATCCTCAATACTCAATCTTCAATCCTCAATCCTCAATTCTCAATCCACAATGCTGAATCCTCAATCGTCAATCCTCAATCCCCAATCCTCAATCTTCTATTCTCAATCCTCAATCGTCAATCCTCAGTCCTCAATCCTCGATCCTCAATACTCAATCTTCAATCCTCAATCCTCAATCCTCAATCCTCAATTCTCAATCCTCAATCCTCAATCCTCAATCTTCAATCCTCAATCATCAATCATCAATCCTCAATCTTCAATCCTCAATACTCAATCTTCAATCCTCAATCCTCAATTCTCAATCCTCAATGCTGAATCCTCAATCGTCAATCCTCAATCCCCAATCCTCAATCTTCAATTCTCAATCCTCAATCGTCAATCCTCAGTCCTCAATCCTCGATCCTCAATACTCAATCTTCAATCCTCAATCCTCAATCCTCAATCCTCAATCCTCAATCCTCAATTCTCAATCTTCAATCCTCAATGCTCAATCTTCAATCCTCAATGCTCAGTCCTCAAATTTCAATTCTGAATCCTCAATCCGGAATCCTCAATCTTCAGCCCTCAGTCCTCAACAATCAGTTGTCAATCCTCGATCCTCAATAGAATATACTCAATTCACAGTTTTCAATACTCAATACTCAATCTGCAATCTTCAAATCTTTATCCACAAACATCAATTCTCATCACTCAACCCTCAGCACTCAGTCCTCAATGTTCAATCCTCAATCCTCAATTCTCAATCTTCAATCCTCAATACTGAACCTTCAATCCCCAATCCTCAATCCTCAGTCCTCAATCCTCAATCCTCAATCTTAATCTTCAATCCTCAGTACTCAATCTTCAATCCTCAATCCTCAATCTTCAATCCTCGATCGTCAATCTTCAATCCTCAATACTCAATCTTCAATCCTCAATCCTCAATCCTCAATCCTCAATCCTCATTCTTCAATCCTCAATACCCAATCCTCAATCTTCAACCCTCAACCCTCAATCCTCAATCCTCAATTCTCAATCCTCAATCCTCAGTCCTCAGTCCTCAAACGTCAATCCTCAACCCTCAACCCTCAATCCTCAATCCTCAATCCTCAATCTTCAATCCTCAATCCTCAATCCTCAGTCCTCAATCCTCAATCCTCAATCCTCAATCTTCAATCCTCAGTCACAAATCCTCAATCTTAAATGCTCACTCCTCAATCCTCAATCTTCAATCCTCAATACTCAGTCTTCAATCCTCAATCCTCAATCCTCAATCCTCATTCTTCAATCCTCAATACCCAATCCTCAATCTTCAATCCTCAATCCTCAATCCTCAATTCTCAATCCTCAATCCTCAATCCTCAATCCTCAATCCTCAATCCTCAATGTTCAATCCGCAATACCCAATCCTCAATCTTCTATCCGCAATCCTCAATCCTCAATCCTCAATCCTCAATCCTCAATCCTCAATCCTCAATCTTCAATCCTCAATACTCAATCTTCAATCCTCAATCCTCAGTCCTCAGTCCTCAACCCTCATTCTTCAATCCTCAACAACCAATCCTCAATCTTCAATCCTCAAACCTCAATCCTCAATTCTCAATACTCATTCCTCAATCCTCAGACCTCAAACATCAATACTCAACCCTCAGTCCTCGTCCTCAATCCACAACCCTCAATCCTCGATCCTCAATCTTCAATCATCAATATTCAATCTTCAATCCTCAATCCTCAATCCTCAATACTCAATCCTCAATCCTCATTGTTCTATCCTCAATACGCAATCCTCAACCTTCAATCCTCAATCCTCAATCCTCAATCCTCACCCTCAATCCTCAATCCTCAGACCTCAAACCTCAATCCTGAAGCCACAATCCTGAACCCCCAATATTCAGCCCTCAGACCTCAACAATCAGTTGTGTGTCCTCAATCGTCAATAGAATATCCTCAATTCACAGGTTTCAATACTCAATACTCAGCCTGCAATCTTCAAAACTCTATCCACAAACATCAATTCCCATCACTCAACCCTCAATATTCAACGCACAACCCTCCACCATCAATCCTCAGTCCTCAAAACTCAATCCCTAATCCTCAATCCTGTATCCTCAATCTTCAGCCCTTAGTCCTCAACAATCAATTGTCAATCCTCTGTCCACCATAGAATATCCTCAATTCACAGTTTTCAATACTCAATCCCTATTCTTCAATCTTCAAATCTCAATCCACAAACATCAATTCTCATCACTCAACCCTCAACACTCAGTCCTCAATCTTCAATCCTCAATCATCAATCCTCAAACTTCAATCCTCAATACTCAATCTTCAATCCTCCATCCTCAATCCTCAATCCTCAATCCTCAATCGTCAGGCTTCAATGCTCAATACTCAATCTTCAATCCTCAATCCTCAATACTCAATCCTCAATCATCATTCTTCAATCCTCAATACCCAATCCTCAATCTTCAATCCTCAATCCTCAATCCTCAATCCTCAATCCTCAATCCTCAGTCCTCAGTCCTCAAACCTCAATCCTCAACCCTCAGCTCTCATCCTCAATCCTTAATCGACAATCCTCAATCCTCAATCTTCTATCCTCAATACTCAATCTTCAATCCTGAATCCTCAGTCCTCAATGTTCAATCTTCAATCCTCAATACTCAATCGTCAATCCTCAGTCCTCAATCCTCAATCCTCAATCTTAATCTTCAATCCTCAGTTCTCAATCTTCAATCCTCAATCCTCAATCCTCAATCCTCAATCCTCAATCTTCAATCTTCAATACACAATCTTCAATCCTGAATCCTCAATCCTCAATCCTCAATCCCCAATCTTAATATTCAATCCTCAGTACTCAATCATCAAGCCTCAATCCTCAATCCTCAATCCTCAATCCTCTACCTTCAATCCTCAATACTCAATCTTCAATCCTCAATCCTCAATCCTCAATCCTCAATCCTCAATCCTCAATCCTCAATCCTCAATCCTCAATCCTCAATCGTCAGTCTTCAATCCTCAATACTCAAGCTTCAATCCTCAATCCTCAATACTCAATACTCAATCCTCATTCTACAATCCTCAATACCCAATCCTCAATCTTCAATCCTCAATCTTCAATCATCAATATTCAATCTTCAATCCTCAATCCTCAATCCTCAATCCTCAATCCTCAATACTCAATCTTCAATCCTCAGTCCCCAATCCTCAATCTTCAATCCTCAATCCTCAATCCTCAATCCTCAATCCTCAACATTCAATCCTCAATACTCAATATTCAATCCTCAATGCTTAATACTCGATCCCCAATCCTCATTCTTCAATCCTCATTCTTCAATCCTCAATCCTCAATCCTCAATCCTCAATCTTCAATCCTCAATACTCAATCTTCAATCCTCAATCCTCAATCCTCAATCCTCAATCCTCAATCCTCAATCCTCAATATTCAATACTCAATACTCAATATTCAATCCTCAATGCTCAATACTCAATCCCCAATCCTCATTCTTCAATCCTCATTCTTCAATCTTCAATCCTCAATCCCCAACACCCAATCCTCAATTCGCAATCCTCAATAGTCGATCTTCAATCCACAATACTCAATATTCAATCCTCAATCCTCAATCCTCAATCCTCAATCATCATTCTTCAATCCTCAATACTCAATCTTCAATCCTCAATCCTCAATCCTCAATCCTCAATCCTCAATCCTCAATATTCAATCCTCAATACTCAATATTCAATCCTCAATGCTCAATACTCAATCCCCAATCCTCATTGTTCAATCCTCATTCTTCAATCCTCAATCCTCAATCCTCAATCATCATTCTTCAATCCTCAATACCCTAGCCTCAATCTTCAATCCTCAATCCTCAATCCTCAATACCCAATCCTCAATCTTCAATCCTCAATCCTCAATCCTCAATTCTCAATCCTCAATCCTCAATCCTCAGACCTCAAACATAAATATTGAACCCTCAGTCCTCGTCGTCAATCCACAACCCTCAATCCTCAATCCTCAATCCTCAGTCCTCAATCTTCAATCCTCAATCCTCAATACTCAATCCACAATCCTCAATCCTCAGTCCTCAATCTTCAATCCTCAATATTCAATCTTCAATCCTCAATCCTCAATCCTCAATCCTCAATATTCAATCCTCAATACTCAATATTCAATCCTCAATCCTCAATACTCAATCCCCAATCCTCATTCTTCAATCCTCATTCTTCAATCCTCAATACCCAATCCCCAATTTTCAATCCTCAATCATCAATCCTCAGTTCGCAATCCTCAATCCTCAATCCTCAGACCTCAGGCATCAACACTCAACCCTCAGTCCTCGTTCTCAATCCACAACCCTCAATCCTCAATCCTCAATCTTCATTCATCAATATTCAACCTTAAATCCACAATCCTCAATCCTCAATCCTCAATCCTCAATCCTCAATCCTCAATCCTCAATCATCAATGTTCAATCCTCAATACCCGATCCTCAGGCTTCAATCCTCAATCCTCGATCCTCAATCCTCAATCCTCAATCCTCAATCCTCAGTCCTCAAACCTCAATCCTCAATCCTCAATCCTCAATCCTCAATCATCATTCTTCAATCCTCAATACCCTATCCTCAATCTTCAATCCTCAATCCTCAATCCTCAATACCCAATCCTCAATCTTCAATCCTCAATCCTCAATCCTCAATTCTCAATCCTCAATCCTCAGTCCTCAGACCTCAAACATAAATATTCAACCCTCAGTCCCCGTCGTCAATCCACAACCCTCAATCCTCAATCCTCAACCCTCAATCCTCAATCTTCAATCCTCAATCCTCAATACTCAATCCTCAATCCTCAATCCTCAATCCTCAATCTTCAATCCTCAATACTCAATCTTCAATCCTCAATCCTCAATCCTCAATCCTCAATCCTCAATATTCAATCCTCAATGCTCAATATTCAATCCTCAGTCCTCAATACTCAATCCCCAATCCTCATTCTTCAATCCTCAACAGCCAATCCTCAATCTTCAATCCTCAATCCTCAATCCTCAATTCTCAATCCACAATCCTCAATCCTCAGTCCTCTCTCCTCAAACCTCAATCCTCAATCTTCAATCCTCAATACTCAATCTTCAATCCTCAATCCTCAATCCTCAACCCTCAATCATCAATCCCCAATCGTCAACCTTCAATCCTCAATATTCAATCTTCAAACCTCAATCCTCTGTCCTCAATCCTCAATCCTCATTCTTCAATCCTCAATACCCAATTCTCAATCTTAAATCCTCTATCCTCAATTCGCAATCCTCAATCCTCAATCCTCAGGCCTCAAGTATCAATACTCAACCCTCAGTCCTCGTCCTCCATCCACGACCTACAATCCTCAATCCTCAATCTTCATTCATCAATATTCAACCTTCAATCCTCAATCCTCAATCCTCAATCCTCAATCCTCAATCCTCAATCCTCAATCATCAATGTTCAATCCTCAATACCCGATCCTCAGGCTTCAATCCTCAATACTCGATCCTCATTCCTCAATCCTCAATCCTTAATCGTCAGTCCTCAAACCTCAATCCTGAATCCTCAATCCTGAATCCTCAATCTTCAGCCCTCAGTCCTCAACAATCAGTGGTCCATCCTCAATCCTCAATAGAATATCATGATTTCACAGTTTTCAATACTCAATACTCAACCTGCAATCTTCAAATCTCTATCCACAAACATCAATTCTCATCACTCAACCCTCAACACTCAGTCCCCAATCCTCAATATTCAAGCCTCAATCCTCAATCCTCAGTCCACAATCCTCAACCTTCAATCCTCAATACTCAATCTTCAATCCTCAATCCTCAATCGTCAATCCTCAATTCGCAATCCTCAATAGTCAATCTTCAATCCTCAATACTCAATATTCAATCCACAATCCTCAATCCTCAATCCTCAATCCTCAATCCTCATTCTTCGATCCTCAATACCCAATCCTCAATCTTCAATCCTCAATCCTCAATCCTCTGTCCTTAGTCCTCAAACCTCAATCCTCAACCCTCAGCCCTCACCCTCAATCCTCAATCCTCAATCCTCAATTCTCAATCTTCAATCCTGAACACTCAATCTTCAATCCTCAATGCTCAGTCCTCAAATTTCAATTCTGAATCCTCAATCCGGAACCCTCAGTCTTCAGCCCTCAGTCCCCAACAATCAGTTGTCAATCCTCAATCCTCAATATAATATACTCAATTCACAGTTTTCAATACTCAATACTCAATCTGCAATCTTCAAATCTCTATCCACAAACATCAATTCTCATCATTCAACCCTCAACACTCAGTCCTCAATGTTCAACCCTCAATCCTCAATTCTCAATCTTCAATCCTCAATACTGAACCTTCCATCCTCAATCCTCAATCCTCAGTCCTCAATCTTCAATCCTCACTCTTAATCTTCAATCCTCAGTACTCAATCTTCAGTACTCAATCTTCAATCCTCAATCCTCAATCCTCAATCCTCAATCTTCAATCCTCAATACTCAATCATCAATCCTCAATCCTCAATCCTCAATCCTCAATCCTCAATCCTCAATCCTCAATCGTCAATCTTCAATCCTCAATACTCAATCTTCAATCCTCAATCCTCATTCTTCAATCCTCAATACCCAATCCTCAATCTTAAATCCTCAATCCTCAATTCGCAATCCTCCATCCTCAATCCTCAGGCCTCAAGTATCAATACTCAACCCTCAGTCCTCGTCCTCAATCCACGACCTTCAATCCTCAATCCTCAATGTTCATTCATCAATATTCAACCTTCAATCCTCAATCCTCAATCCTCAATCCTCAATCCTCCATACTCAATCCTCAATCCTCAATCCTCAATGTTCAATCCTCAATACCGGATCGTCAGTCTTCAATCCTCAATCCTCAATCCTCAATCCTCAATCCTCAATCCTCAATCCTCAGTCCTCAAGTATCAATTCTGAATCCTCAATCCGGAACCCTCAATCTTCAGCCCTCAGTCCTCAACAATCAGTTGTCAATCCTCAATCCTCAATAGAATATACTCAATTCACAGTTTTCAATACTCATTACTCAATCTGCAATCTTCAAATCTCTATCCACAAACATCAATTCTCATCGCTCAACCCTCAACACTCAGTCCTCAATGTTCAATCCTCAATCCTCAATTCTCAATCCTCAATCCTCGATCCTCAATCTTCAATCCTCAATACTCAATCTTCAGTCCTCAATCCTCAATCCTCAATCCTCAATCCTCAATCCTCAATCTTAATCTTCAATCTTCAGTACTCAATCTTCAATCCTCAATCCTCAATCCTCAATCCTCAATCGTCAATCTTCAATCCTCAATACTCAATCTTCAATCCTCAATCCTCAATCCTCAATCCTCAATCCTCAATCCTCAATCGTCAATCTTCAATCCTCAATACTCAATCTCCAATCCTCAATCCTCTGTCCTCAATCCTCAATGCTCATTCTTCAATCCTCAATACCCAATCCTCAATCTTAAATCCTCAATCCTCAATTCGCAATCCTCAATCCTCAATCCTCAGGCCTCAAGTATCAATACTCAATCCTCAGTCCTCGTCCTCAATCCACGACCTTCAATCCTCAATCCTCAATCTTCATTCATCAATATTCAACCTTCAACCCTCAATCCTCAATCCTCAACCCTCAATCCTCAATACTCAATGTTCAATCCTCAATACCCGATCCTCAGTCTTCAATCCTCAATCCTCAATCCTCAATCCACAATCCTCAATCCTCACTCCTCAGTCCTCAATCCTCAATCTTGAATCCTCAATCCTGAATCCTCAATCTTCAGACCTCAGTCCTCAACAATCAGTGGTCCATCCTCAATCCTCAATAGAGTACCATGATTTCACAGTTTTCAATACTCAATACTCAACCTGCAATCTTCAAATCTCTATCCACAAACATCAATTCTCATCACTCAACCCTCAACACTCAGTCCCCAATCCCCAATATTCAAGCCTCAATCCTCAATCCTCAATTCTCAATCTTCAATCCTCAATACTCAATCTTCAATCCTCAATGCTCAGTCCTCAAATTTCAATTCTGAATCCTCAATCCGGAACCCTCAATCTTCAGCCCTCAGTCCTCCACAATCAGTTGTCAATCCTCAATCCTCAATAGAATATACTCAATTCACAGTTTTCAATACTCAATACTCAATCTGCAATCTTCAAATCTTTATCCACAAACATCAATTCTCATCACTCAACCCTCAACACTCAGTCCTCAATGTTCAATCCTCAATCCTCAATTCTCAATCTTCAATCCTCAATACTGAACCTTCAATCCTCAATCCTCAATCCTCAGTCCTCAATCCTCAATCCTCAATCTTAATCTTCAATCCTCAGTACTCAATCTTCAATCCTCAATCCTCAATCTTCAATCCTCGATCGTCAATCTTCAATCCTCAATACTCAATCTTCAATCCTCAATCCTCAATCCTCAATCCTCATTCTTCAATCCTCAATACCCAATCCTCAATCTTCAACCCTCAACCCTCAATCCTCAATCCTCAATTCTCAATCCTCAATCCTCAGTCCTCAGTCCTCAAACCTTCAATCCTCAAACCTCAGCCCTCATCCTCAATCCTCAATCCTCAATCCTCAATTCTCAATCTTCAATCCTCAATACTCAATCTTCAATCCTCAATGCTCAGTCCTCAAATTTCAATTCTGAATCCTCAATCCGGAATCCTCAATCTTCAGCCCTCAGTCCTCAACAATCAGTTGTCAATCCTCAATCCTCAATAGAATATACTCAATTCACAGTTTTCAATACTCAATACTCAACCTGCAATCTTCAAATCTCTATCCACAAACATCAATTCTCATCACTCAACCCTCAACACTCAGTCCTCAACGCTCAATCCTCAATCCTCAATTCTCAATCTTCAATCCTCAATACTGAACCTTCAATCCTCAATCCTCAATCCTCAGTCCTCAATCCTCAATCCTCAATCTTAATCTTCAATCCTCAGTACTCAATCTTCAATCCTCAATCCTCAATCCTCAATCCTCAATACTCAATCTTCAACCTTCAATACAAAATCTTCAATCCTGAATCCTCAATCCTCAATCCTCAATCCCCAATCTTAATATTCAATCCTCAGTACTCAATCATCAAGCCTCAATCCTCAATCCTCAATGCTCAATCCTCTACCTTCAATCCTCAATACTCAATCTTCAATCCTCAATCCTCAATCCTCAATCCTCAATCCTCAATCCTCAATCCTCAATCCTCAAGCGTCAATCTTCAATCCTCAATACTCAATCTTCAATCCTCAATCCTCAATACTCAATACTCAATCCTCATTCTACAATCCTCAATACCCAATCCTCAATCTTCAATCCTCAATCTTCAATCATCAATATTCAATCTTCAATCCTCAATCCTCAATCCTCAATACTCAATCCTCAATCCTCAATGTTCTATCCTCAATACGCAATCCTCAATCTTCAATCATCAATCCTCAATCCTCAATCCTCAATCCTCAATCCTCAATCTTAATGTTCAATCCTCAACACTCAATCTTCAATCCTCATTATTCAATCCTCAATACCCAATCCTCAATCTTCAATCCTCAATCCTCAATCCTCAGTTCGCAATCCTCAATCCTCAACCCTCAGACCTCAGGCATCAACACTCAACCCTCAGTCCTCGTTCTCAATCCACAACCCTCAATCCTCGATCCTCAATCTTCAATCATCAATATTCAACCTTCAATCCTCAATCCTCAATCCTGAATACTCAATCCTCAATCCTCAATGTTCTATCCTCAATACGCAATCCTCAATCTTCAATCCTCAAACCTCAATCCTCAATCCTCAATCCTCAACCCTCAATCTTAGTCTTCAATCCTAAGTACTCAATCTTCAATCCTCAATCCTCAATACTCAATCCTCAATCCTCATTATTCAATCCTCAATACCCAATCCTCAATCTTCAATCCTCAATCCTCAATCCTCAATCCTCAATCCTCAATCTTCAATCCTCAATCCACAATCCTCAATCCTCAATCCTCAATCTTCAATCGTCGATACTCAATCTTCAATCCTCAATACTCAATCCTCAATCTTCAATCCTCAGTCCCAAATCCTCAATCTTCAATACTCACTCCTCAATCCTCAGTCTTCAATCCTCAATGCTCAATCCTCAATCCTCAATCCTCAATCTTCAATCTTCAATACTCAACCTTCAATCCTCAATCCTCAATTCTCAATCCCCAATGCTCAATCCTCAATCGTCAATCCTCAATCCCCAGTCCTCATTCTTCAATCCTCAATACCCAATCCTCAATCTTCAATCCTCAATCCTCAATCCTCAATTCTCAATCCTCATTCCTCAACCCTCAGACCTCAAACAGCAATACTCAACCCTCCGTCCTCGTCCTCAATCCATAACCATCAATCCTCAATCCTCAATATTGAATCATCAATATTCAATGTTCAGTCCTCAATCCTCAATCCTCAATCCTCAATCCTCAATCCTCAATGTTCAATCCGCAGTACCCAATCCTCAATCATCTATCCGCAATCCTCAATCCTCAATCCTCAATCCTCAATCCTCAATCCTCAACCTTCAATCCTCAATACTCAATCTTCAATCCTCAATCCTCGATCCTCAATCCTCAATCCTCATTCTTCAATCCTCAACACCCAATCCTCAATCTTCAATCCTCAATCCTCAATCCTCAATTCTCAATCCTCAATCCTCAATCCTCAGACCTCAAACATCAATACTCAACCCTCAGTCCTCGTCCTCAATCCACAACCCTCAATCCTCGATCCTCAATCTTCAATCATCAATATTCAATCTTCAATCCTCAATCCTCAATCCTCAATACACAATCCTCAATCCTCAATGTTCTATCCTCAATACGCAATCCTCAATCTTCAATCCTCAATCCTCAACCCTCAATCCTCAATCCTCAACCTTAATCTTCAATCCTCAGTACTCAATCTTCAATACTCATTCCTCAATCCTCAATCCTCAATCCTCAATCTTCAATACTCAATACCCAATCCTCAATCTTCAATCCTCAATCCTCAATCCTCAGTGCTCAATCCTCAATCCTCAATCCTCAATCTTCAATCCTCAGTCACAAATCCTCAATCTTCAATACTCACTCCTCAATCCTCAATCTTCAATCCTCAATCCTCAATCCTCAGTCCTCAATCCTCAATCCTCAATCCTCAATCTTCAATCCTCAGTCACAAATCCTCAATCTTAAATGCTCACTCCTCAATCCTCAATCTTGAATCCTCAATACTCAGTCTTCAATCCTCAATCCTCAATCCTCAATCCTCATTCTTCAATCCTCAATACCCAATCCTCAATCTTCAATCCTCAATCCTCAATCCTCAATTCTCAATCCTCAATCCTCAATCCTCAATCCTCAATCCTCAATCCTCAATGTTCAATCCGCAATACCCAATCCTCAATCTTCTATCCGCAATCCTCAATCCTCAATCCTCATTCCTCAATCCTCAATCCTCAATCCTCAATCTTCAATCCTCAATACTCAATCTTCAATCCCCAATCCTCAGTCCTCAGTCCTCAACCCTCATTCTTCAATCTTCAACAACCGATCCTCAATCTTCAATCCTCAAACCTCCATCCTCAATTCTCAATACTCATTCCTCAATCCTCAGACCTCAAACATCAATACTCAACCCTCAGTCCTCGTCCTCAATCCACAACCCTCAATCCTCGATCCTCAATCTTCAATCATCAATATTCAATCTTCAATCCTCAATCCTCAATCCTCAATCCTCAATACTCAATCCTCAATCCTCATTGTTCTATCCTCAATACGCAATCCTCAACCTTCAATCCTCAATCCTCAGTCCTCAATCCTCACCCTCAATCCTCAATCCTCAGACCTCAAACCTCAATCCTGAAGCCACAATCCTGAACCCCCAATATTCAGCCCTCAGACCTCAACAATCACTTCTGAATCCTCAATCGTCAATAGAATATCCTCAATTCACAGGTTTCAATACTCAATACTCAGCCTGCAATCTTCAAATCTCTATCCACAAACATCAATTCTCATCACTCAACCCTCAATATTCAACGCACAACCCTCAACCATCAATCCTCAGTCCTCAAAACTCAATCCCTAATCCTCAATCCTGAATCCTCAATCTTCAGCCCTCAGTCCTCAACAATCAATGGTCAATCCTCAGTCCTCCATAGAGTATCCTCAATTCACAGTTTTCAATACTCAATCCCTATTCTTCAATCTTCAAATCTCAATCCACAAACATCAGTTCTCATCACTCAACCCTCAACACTCAATCCTCAGTCTTCAATCCTCAATCATCAATCCTCAATCTTCAATCCTCAATACTCAATCTTCAATCCTCAATCCTCAATTCTCAATCCACAATGCTGAATCCTCAATCGTCAATCCTCAATCCCCAATCCTCAATCTTCTATTCTCAATCCTCAATCGTCAATCCTCAGTCCTCAATCCTCGATCCTCAATACTCAATCTTCAATCCTCAATCCTCAATCCTCAATCCTCAATTCTCAATCCTCAATCCTCAATCCTCAATCTTCAATCCTCAATCATCAATCATCAATCCTCAATCTTCAATCCTCAATACTCAATCTTCAATCCTCAATCCTCAATTCTCAATCCTCAATGCTGAATCCTCAATCGTCAATCCTCAATCCCCAATCCTCAATCTTCAATTCTCAATCCTCAATCGTCAATCCTCAGTCCTCAATCCTCGATCCTCAATACTCAATCTTCAATCCTCAATCCTCAATCCTCAATCCTCAATCCTCAATCCTCAATTCTCAATCTTCAATCCTCAATGCTCAATCTTCAATCCTCAATGCTCAGTCCTCAAATTTCAATTCTGAATCCTCAATCCGGAATCCTCAATCTTCAGCCCTCAGTCCTCAACAATCAGTTGTCAATCCTCGATCCTCAATAGAATATACTCAATTCACAGTTTTCAATACTCAATACTCAATCTGCAATCTTCAAATCTCTATCCACAAACATCAATTCTCATCACTCAACCCTCAACACTCAGTCCTCAAAGCTCAATCCTCAATCCTCAATTCTCAATCTTCAATCCTCAATTCTGAACCTTCAATCCTCAATCCTCAATCCTCAGTCGTCAATCCTCAATCCTCAATCTTAATCTTCAATCCTCAGTTCTCAATCTTCAATCCTCAATCCTCAATCCTCAATCCTCAATCTTCAATCTTCAATCTTCAATACACAATCTTCAATCCTGAATCCTCAATCCTCAATCCTCAATCCCCAATCTTAATATTCAATCCTCATTACTCAATCATCAAGCCTCAATCCTCAATCCTCAATCCTCAATCCTCTACCTTCAATCCTCAATACTCAATCTTCAATCCTCAATCATCAATCCTCAGTTCGCAATCCTCAATCCTCAATCCTCAGACCTCAGGCATCAACACTCAACCCTCAGTCCTCGTTCTCAATCCACAACCCTCAATCCTCAATCCTCAATCTTCATTCATCAATATTCAACCTTAAATCCTCAATCCTCAATCCTCAATCCTCAATCCTCAATCCTCAATCCTCAATCATCAATGTTCAATCCTCAATACCCGATCCTCAGGCTTCAATCCTCAATCCTCGATCCTCAATCCTCAATCCTCAATCCTCAATCCTCAGTCCTCAAACCTCAATCCTCAATCCTCAATCCTCAATCCTCAATCATCATTCTTCAATCCTCAATACCCTATCCTCAATCTTCAATCCTCAATCCTCAATCCTCAATACCCAATCCTCAATCTTCAATCCTCAATCCTCAATCCTCAATTCTCAATCCTCAATCCTCAATCCTCAGACCTCAAACATAAATATTCAACCCTCAGTCCCCGTCGTCAATCCACAACCCTCAATCCTCAATCCTCAACCCTCAATCCTCAATCTTCAATCCTCAATCCTCAATCCTCAATCCTCAATCCTCAATCCTCAATCCTCAATCTTCAATCCTCAATACTCAATCTTCAATCCTCAATCCTCAATCCTCAATCCTCAATCCTCAATATTCAATCCTCAATACTCAATATTCAATCCTCAATCCTCAATACTCAATCCCCAATCCTCATTCTTCAATCCTCATTCTTCAATCCTCAATACCCAATCCCCAATCTTCAATCCTCAACCATCAATCCTCAGTTCGCAATCCTCAATCCTCAATCCTCAGACCTCAGGCATCAACACTCAACCCTCAGTCCTCGTTCTCAATCCACAACCCTCAATCCTCAATCCTCAATCTTCATTCATCAACATTCAACCTTCAATCCTCAATCCACAATCCTCAATCCTCAATCCTCAATCCTCAATCCTCAATCATCAATGTTCAATGCTCAATACCCGATCCTCAGGCTTCAATCCTCAATACTCGATCCTCATTCCTCAATCCTCAATCCTCAATCGTCAGTCCTCAAACCTCAATCCTGAATCCTCAATCCTGAATCCTCAATCTTCAGCCCTCAGTCCTCAACAATCAGTGGTCCATCCTCAATCCTCAATAGAATATCATGATTTCACAGTTTTCAATACTCAATACTCAACCTGCAATCTTCAAATCTCTATCCACAAACATCAATTCTCATCACTCAACCCTCAACACTCAGTCCCCAATCCTCAATATTCAAGCCTCAATCCTCAATCCTCAGTCCACAATCCTCAACCTTCAATCCTCAATACTCAATCTTCAATCCTCAATCCTCAATCGTCAATCCTCAATTCGCAATCCTCAATAGTCAATCTTCAATCCTCAATACTCAATATTCAATCCACAATCCTCAATCCTCAATCCTCAATCCTCATTCTTCGATCCTCAATACCCAATCCTCAATCTTCAATCCTCAATCCTCA
This sequence comes from Calliopsis andreniformis, assembly GCF_051401765.1. NCBI lineage: Eukaryota > Metazoa > Arthropoda > Insecta > Hymenoptera > Andrenidae > Calliopsis > Calliopsis andreniformis. Next base: position 1,264,565 of record NW_027480525.1, on the reverse strand, counting down.
ATCCTCTGTCCTTAGTCCTCAAACCTCAATCCTCAACCCTCAGCCCTCATCCTCAATCCTCAATCCACAATCCTCAATTCTCAATCTTCAATCCTGAACACTCAATCTTCAATCCTCAATGCTCAGTCCTCAAATTTCAATTCTGAATCCTCAATCCGGAACCCTCAGTCTTCAGCCCTCAGTCCCCAACAATCAGTTGTCAATCCTCAATCCTCAATATAATATACTCAATTCACAGTTTTCAATACTCAATACTCAATCTGCAATCTTCAAATCTCTATCCACAAACATCAATTCTCATCATTCAACCCTCAACACTCAGTCCTCAATGTTCAACCCTCAATCCTCAATTCTCAATCTTCAATCCTCAATACTGAACCTTCAATCCTCAATCCTCAATCCTCAGTCCTCAATCCTCAATCCTCACTCTTAATCTTCAATCCTCAGTACTCAATCTTCAGTACTCAATCTTCAATCCTCAATCCTCAATCCTCAATCCTCAATCCTCAATCTTCAATCCTCAATACTCAATCATCAATCCTCAATCCTCAATCCTCAATCCTCAATCCTCAATCCTCAATCCTCAATCGTCAATCTTCAATCCCAAATACTCAATCTTCAATCCTCAATCCTCATTCTTCAATCCTCAATACCCAATCCTCAATCTTAAATCCTCAATCCTCAATTCGCAATCCTCCATCCTCAATCCTCAGGCCTCAAGTATCAATACTCAACCCTCAGTCCTCGTCCTCAATCCACGACCTTCAATACTCAATCCTCAATGTTCATTCATCAATATTCAACCTTCAATCCTCAATCCTCAATCCTCAATCCTCAATCCTCCATACTCAATCCTCAATCCTCAATCCTCAATGTTCAATCCTCAATACCGGATCGTCAGTCTTCAATCCTCAATCCTCAATCCTCAATCCTCAATCCTCAATCCTCAATCCTCAGTCCTCAAATATCAATTCTGAATCCTCAATCCGGAACCCTCAATCTTCAGCCCTCAGTCCTCAACAATCAGTTGTCAATCCTCAATCCTCAATAGAATATACTCAATTCACAGTTTTCAATACTCAATACTCAATCTGCAATCTTCAAATCTCTATCCACAAGCATCAATTCTCATCGCTCAACCCTCAACACTCAGTCCTCAATGTTCAATCCTCAATCCTCAATTCTCAATCCTCAATCCTCGATCCTCAATCTTCAATCCTCAATACTCAACCTTCAGTCCTCAATCCTCAATCCTCAATCCTCAATCCTCAATCCTCAATCTTAATCTTCAATCTTCAGTACTCAATCTTCAATCCTCAATCCTCAATCCTCAATCCTCAATCCTCAACCTTCAATCCTCAATACTCAATCTTCAATCCTCAATCCTCAATCCTCAATCCTCAATCCTCAATCCTCAATCGTCAATCTTCAATCCTCAATACTCAATCTTCAATCCTCAATCCTCTGTCATCAATCCTCAATGCTCATTCTTCAATCCTCAATACCCAATCCTCAATCTTAAATCCTCAATCCTCAATTCGCAATCCTCAATCCTCAATCCTCAGGCCTCAAGTATCAATACTCAATCCTCAGTCCTCGTCCTCAATCCACGACCTTCAATCCTCAATCCTCAATCTTCATTCATCAATATTCAACCTTCAACCCTCAATCCTCAATCCTCAACCCTCAATCCTCAATCCTCAATGTCAATCCTCAATACCCGATCCTCAGTCTTCAATCCTCAATCCTCAATCCTCAATCCACAATCCTCAAACCTCAATCCTCAGTCCTCAAACCTCAATCTTGAATCCTCAATCCTGAATCCTCAATCTTCAGACCTCAGTCCTCAACAATCAGTGGTCCATCCTCAATCCTCAATAGAGTACCATGATTTCACAGTTTTCAATACTCAATACTCAACCTGCAATCTTCAAATCTCTATCCACAAACATCAATTCTCATCACTCAACCCTCAACACTCAGTCCCCAATCCCCAATATTCAAGCCTCAATCCTCAATCCTCAATTCTCAATCTTCAATCCTCAATACTCAATCTTCAATCCTCAATGCTCAGTCCTCAAATTTCAATTCTGAATCCTCAATCCGGAACCCTCAATCTTCAGCCCTCAGTCCTCCACAATCAGTTGTCAATCCTCAATCCTCAATAGAATATACTCAATTCACAGTTTTCAATACTCAATACTCAATCTGCAATCTTCAAATCTTTATCCACAAACATCAATTCTCATCACTCAACCCTCAACACTCAGTCCTCAATGTTCAATCCTCAATCCTCAATTCTCAATCTTCAATCCTCAATACTGAACCTTCAATCCTCAATCCTCAATCCTCAGTCCTCAATCCTCAATCCTCAATCTTAATCTTCAATCCTCAGTACTCAAACTTCAATCCTCAATCCTCAATCTTCAATCCTCGATCGTCAATCTTCAATCCTCAATACTCAATCTTCAATCCTCAATCCTCAATCCTCAATCCTCAATCCTCATTCTTCAATCCTCAATACCCAATCCTCAATCTTCAACCCTCAACCCTCAATCCTCAATCCTCAATTCTCAATCCTCAATCCTCAGTCCTCAGTCCTCAAACGTCAATCCTCAAACCTCAGCCCTCATCCTCAATCCTCAATCCTCAATCCTCAATTCTCAATCTTCAATCCTCAATACTCAATCTTCAATCCTCAATGCTCAGTCCTCAAATTTCAATTCTGAATCCTCAATCCGGAATCCTCAATCTTCAGCCCTCAGTCCTCAACAATCAGTTGTCAATCCTCAATCCTCAATAGAATATACTCAATTCACAGTTTTCAATACTCAATACTCAACCTGCAATCTTCAAATCTCTATCCACAAACATCAATTCTCATCACTCAACCCTCAACACTCAGTCCTCAACGCTCAATCCTCAATCCTCAATTCTCAATCTTCAATCCTCAATACTGAACCTTCAATCCTCAATCCTCAATCCTCAGTCCTCAATCCTCAATCCTCAATCCTCAGTCCTCAATCCTCAATCCTCAATCTTAATCTTCAATCCTCAGTACTCAATCTTCAATCCTCAATCCTCAATCCTCAATCCTCAATCCTCAATCTTCAACCTTCAATACACAATCTTCAATCCTGAATCCTCAATCCTCAATCCTCAATCCCCAATCTTAATATTCAATCCTCAGTACTCAATCATCAAGCCTCAATCCTCAATCCTCAATGCTCAATGCTCAATCCTCTACCTTCAATCCTCAATACTCAATCTTCAATCCTCAATCCTCAATCCTCAATCCTCAATCCTCAATCCTCAATCCTCAATCCTCAAGCGTCAATCTTCAATCCTCAATACTCAATCTTCAATCCTCAATCCTCAATACTCAATCCTCATTCTACAATCCTCAATACTCAATCCTCAATCTTCAATCCTCAATCTTCAATCATCAATATTCAATCTTCAATCCTCAATCCTCAATCCTCAATACTCAATCCTCAATCCTCAATGTTCTATCCTCAATACGCAATCCTCAATCTTCAATCATCAACCCTCAATCCTCAATCCTCAATCCTCAATCCTCAATCTTAATGTTCAATCCTCAACACTCAATCTTCAATCCTCATTCTTCAATCCTCAATACCCAATCCTCAATCTTCAATCCTCAATCCTCAATCCTCAGTTCGCAATCCTCAATCCTCAACCCTCAGACCTCAGGCATCAACACTCAACCCTCAGTCCTCGTTCTCAATCCACAACCCTCAATCCTCGATCCTCAATCTTCAATCATCAATATTCAACCTTCAATCCTCAATCCTCAATCCTCAATACTCAATCCTCAATCCTCAATGTTCTATCCTCAATACGCAATCCTCAATCTTCAATCCTCAAACCTCAATCCTCAATCCTCAATCCTCAACCCTCAATCTTAATCTTCAATCCTCAGTACTCAATCTTCAATCCTCAATCCTCAATACTCAATCCTCAATCCTCATTATTCAATCCTCAATACCCAATCCTCAATCTTCAATCCTCAATCCTCAATCCTCAATCCTCAATCCTCAATCTTCAATCCTCAATCCTCAATCCTCAATCCTCAATCCTCAATCTTCAATCGTCGATACTCAATCTTCAATCCTCAATACTCAATCCTCAATCTTCAATCCTCAGTCCCAAATCCTCAATCTTCAATACTCACTCCTCAATCCTCAGTCTTCAATCCTCAATGCTCATTCCTCAATCCTCAATCCTCAATCTTCAATCCTCAATACTCAACCTTCAATCCTCAATCCTCAATTCTCAATCCCCAATGCTCAATCCTCAATCGTCAATCCTCAATCCCCAGTCCTCATTCTTCAATCCTCAATACCCAATCCTCAATCTTCAATCCTCAATCCTCAATCCTCAATTCTCAATCCTCATTCCTCAACCCTCAGACCTCAAACAGCAATACTCAACCCTCCGTCCTCGTCCTCAATCCATAACCATCAATCCTCAATCCTCAATATTGAATCATCAATATTCAATCTTCAGTCCTCAATCCTCAATCCTCAATTCTCAATCCTCAATCCTCAATGTTCAAGCCGCAGTACCCAATCCTCAATCATCTATCCGCAATCCTCAATCCTCAATCCTCAATCCTCAATCCTCAATCCTCAACCTTCAATCCTCAATACTCAATCTTCAATCCTCAATCCTCAATCCTCAATCCTCAATCCTCATTCTTCAATCCTCAACACCCAATCCTCAATCTTCAATCCTCAATCCTCAATCCTCAATTCTCAATCCTCAATCCTCAACCCTCAGACCTCAAACATCAATACTCAACCCTCAGTCCTCGTCCTCAATCCACAACCCTCAATCCTCGATCCTCAATCTTCAATCATCAATATTCAATCTTCAATCCTCAATCCTCAGTCCTCAATACACAATCCTCAATCCTCAATGTTCTATCCTCAATACGCAATCCTCAATCTTCAATCCTCAATCCTCAACCCTCAATCCTCAATCCTCAACCTTAATCTTCAATCCTCAGTACTCAATCTTCAATACTCATTCCTCAATCCTCAATCCTCAATCCTCAATCTTCAATACTCAATACCCAATCCTCAATCTTCAATCCTCAATCCTCAATCCTCAGTGCTCAATCCTCAATCCTCAATCCTCAATCTTCAATCCTCAGTCACAAATCCTCAATCTTCAATACTCACTCCTCACTCCTCAATCCTCAATCTTCAATCCTCAATCCTCAATCCTCAGTCCTCAATCCTTAATCCTCAATCCTCAATCTTCAATCCTCAGTCACAAATCCTCAATCTTAAATGCTCACTCCTCAATCCTCAATCTTCAATCCTCAATACTCAGTCTTCAATCCTCAATCCTCAATCCTCAATCCTCATTCTTCAATCCTCAATACCCAATCCTCAATCTTCAATCCTCAATCCTCAATCCTCAATTCGCAATCCTCAATCCTCAATCCTCAATCCTCAATCCTCAATCCTCAATGTTCAATCCGCAATACCCAATCCTCAATCTTCTATCCGCAATCCTCAATCCTCAATCCTCAATCCTCAATCCTCAATCCTCAATCCTCAATCTTCAATCCTCAATACTCAATCTTCAATCCTCAATCCTCAGTCCTCAGTCCTCAACCCTCATTCTTCAATCCTCAACAACCAATCCTCAATCTTCAATCCTCAAACCTCAATCCTCAATTCTCAATACTCATTCCTCAATCCTCAGACCTCAAACGTCAATACTCAACCCTCAGTCCTCGTCCTCAATCCACAACCCTCAATCCTCGATCCTCAATCTTCAATCATCAATATTCAATCTTCAATCCTCAATCCTCAATCCTCAATACTCAATCCTCAATCCTCATTGTTCTATCCTCAATACGCAATCCTCAACCTTCAATCCTCAATCCTCAATCCTCAATCCTCACCCTCAATCCTCAATCCTCAGACCTGAAACCTCAATCCTGAAGCCACAATCCTGAACCCCCAATATTCAGCCCTCAGACCTCAACAATCAGTTCTGAATCCTCAATCGTCAATAGAATATCCTCAATTCACAGGTTTCAATACTCCATACTCAGCCTGCAATCTTCAAATCTCTATCCACAAACATCAATTCTCATCACTCAACCCTCAATATTCAACGCACAACCCTCAACCATCAATCCTCAGTCCTCAAAACTCAATCCCTAATCCTCAATCCTGAATCCTCAATCTTCAGCCCTCAGTCCTCAACAATCAATGGTCAATCCTCAGTCCTCCATAGAGTATCCTCAATTCACAGTTTTCAATACTCAATTCCTATTCTTCAATCTTCAAATCTCAATCCACAAACATCAGTTCTCATCACTCAACCCTCAACACTCAGTCCTCAGTCTTCAATCCTCAATCATCAATCCTCAATCTTCAATCCTCAATACTCAATCTTCAATCCTCAATCCTCAATTCTCAATCCTCAATGCTGAATCCTCAATCGTCAATCCTCAATCCCCAATCCTCAATCTTCTATTCTCAATCCTCAATCGTCAATCCTCAGTCCTCAATCCTCGATCCTCAATACTCAATCTTCAATCCTCAATCCTCAATCCTCAATCCTCAATTCTCAATCCTCAATCCTCAATCCTCAATCTTCAATCCTCAATCATCAATCCTCAATCTTCAATCCTCAATACTCAATCTTCAATCCTCAATCCTCAATTCTCAATCCTCAATGCTGAATCCTCAATCGTCAATCCTCAATCCCCAATCCTCAATCTTCAATTCTCAATCCTCAATCCTCAATCCCCAATCCTCAATCTTCTATTCTCAATCCTCAATCGTCAATCCTCAGTCCTCAATCCTCGATCCTCAATACTCAATCTTCAATCCTCAATCCTCAATCCTCAATCCTCAATTCTCAATCCTCAATCCTCAATCCTCAATCTTCAATCCTCAATCATCAATCCTCAATCTTCAATCCTCAATACTCAATCTTCAATCCTCAATCCTCAATTCTCAATCCTCAATGCTGAATCCTCAATCGTCAATCCTCAATCCCCAATCCTCAATCTTCAATTCTCAATCCTCAATCGTCAATCCTCAGTCCTCAATCCTCGATCCTCAATACTCAATCTTCAATCCTCAATCCTCAATCCTCAATCCTCAATCCTCAATCCTCAATCCTCAATTCTCAATCTTCAATCCTCAATACTCAATCTTCAATCCTCAATGCTCAGTCCTCAAATTTCAATTCTGAATCCTCAATCCGGAATCCTCAATCTTCAGCCCTCAGTCCTCAACAATCAGTTGTCAATCCTCAATCCTCAATAGAATATACTCAATTCACAGTTTTCAATACTCAATACTCAATCTGCAATCTTCAAATCTCTATCCACAAACATCAATTCTCATCACTCAAACCTCAACACTCAGTCCTCAAAGCTCAATCCTCAATCCTCAATTCTCAATCTTCAATCCTCAATTCTGAACCTTCAATCCTCAATCCTCAATCCTCAGTCGTCAATCCTCAATCCTCAATCTTAATCTTCAATCCTCAGTTCTCAATCTTCAACCCTCAATCCTCAATCCTCAATCCTCAATCCTCAATCTTCAATCTTCAATACACAATCTTCAATCCTGAATCCTCAATCCTCAATCCTCAATCCCCAATCTTAATATTCAATCCTCATTACTCAATCATCAAGCCTCAATCCTCAATCCTCAATCCTCAATCCTCTACCTTCAATCCTCAATACTCAATCTTCAATCCTCAATCCTCAATCCTCAACCCTCAATCCTCAATCCTCAATCCTCAATCCTCAATCGTCAATCTTCAATCCTCAATACTCAATCCTCAATTCTAAATCCTCAATTCTGAATCCGCAGACTTCAAACATCAATACTCAACCCTCAGTCCTCGTCCTCAATCCACAACCCTCAATCCTCAATCCTCAATATTCAGTCATTAATATTCAACCTTCAATCCTCAATCCTCAATCCTCTATCCTCAACACTCAATCCTCACTGTTCAATCTTCAATACCCAACCATCAGTCTTCAATCCTCAATCCTCAATCCGCAATCCTCAATCCTCAATCCTCTGTCCTCAAACCACAATCCTGAGCCCTCAACCCGGAATCCTCAATCTTCAGCCCTAAGTCCTCAACAATCAGTTGTGAATCCTCAATCCTCAATAGAATATCCTCAATTCACAGTTTTCAATACTCAATACTCAATCTGCAATCATCAGACCTCTATCCACAAACATCAATTCCCATCACTCAACCCTCAATACGCAGTCCCCAATCCCCAATCTTCAATCCTCAATCCTCAATCCTCAATCCTCAACCTTAATCTTCAATCCTCAGTACTCAATCTTCAATCCTCAATCCTAAATCCTCAATATTCAATCCTCATTCTTCAATCCTCAACACCCAATCCTCAATCTTCAATCCTCAATCCTCAATCCTCAATTCTCAAATCTCAATCCTCAATCCTCAGACCTCAAACAGCAATACTCAACACTCAGTCCTCGTCCACAATCCACAACCCTCAATCCTCGATCCTCAATCTTCAATCATCAATATTCAATCTTCAATCCTCAATCCTCAGTCCTCAATACTCAATCCTCAATCCTCAATGTTCTATCCTCAATACGCAATCCTCAATCTTCAATCCTCAATCCTCAATCCTCAATCCTCAATCCTCAATCCTCAATCTTAATCTTCATTCCTCAGTACTCACCCTTCAATGCTCAATCCTCAATCCTCAGTCCTCAAACCTCAATCCTGAATCCACAATCCTGAACCCCCAATATTCAGCCCTCAGACCTCAACAATCAGTTGTGTGTCCTCAATCGTCAATAGAATATCCTCAATTCACAGGTTTCAATACTCAATACTCAGCCTGCAATCTTCAAAACTCTATCCACAAACATCAATTCCCATCACTCAACCCTCAATATTCAACGCACAACCCTCCACCATCAATCCTCAGTCCTCAAAACTCAATCCCTAATCCTCAATCCTGTATCCTCAATCTTCAGCCCTTAGTCCTCAACAATCAATTGTCAATCCTCTGTCCACCATAGAATATCCTCAATTCACAGTTTTCAATACTCAATCCCTATTCTTCAATCTTCAAATCTCAATCCACAAACATCAATTCTCATCACTCAACCCTCAACACTCAGTCCTCAATCTTCAATCCTCAATCATCAATCCTCAAACTTCAATCCTCAATACTCAATCTTCAATCCTCCATCCTCAATCCTCAATCCTCAATCCTCAATCCTCAATCGTCAGGCTTCAATGCTCAATACTCAATCTTCAATCCTCAATCCTCAATACTCAATCCTCAATCATCATTCTTCAATCCTCAATACCCAATCCTCAATCTTCAATCCTCAATCCTCAATCCTCAATCCTCAATCCTCAATCCTCAGTCCTCAGTCCTCAAACCTCAATCCTCAACCCTCAGCTCTCATCCTCAATCCTTAATCGACAATCCTCAATCCTCAATACTCAATACTCAATCCTCATTCTACAATCCTCAATACCCAATCCTCAATCTTCAATCCTCAATCTTCAATCATCAATATTCAATCTTCAATCCTCAATCCTCAATCCTCAATACTCAATCCTCAATCCTCAATGTTCTATCCTCAATACGCAATCCTCAATCTTCAATCATCAATCCTCAATCCTCATCCTCAATCCTCAATCCTCAATCTTAATCTTCAATCCTCAACACTCAATCTTCAATCCTCATTCTTCAATCCTCAATACCCAATCCTCAATCTTCAATCCTCAATCCTCAATCCTCAGTTCGCAATCCTCAATCCTCAATCCTCAGACCTCAGGCATCAACACTCAACCCTCAGTCCTCGTTCTCAATCCACAACCCTCAATCCTCGATCCTCAATCTTCAATCATCAATATTCAACCTTCAATCCTCAATCCTCAATCCTCAATACTCAATCCTCAATCCTCAATGTTCTATCCTCAATACGCAATCCTCAATCTTCAATCCTCAAACCTCAATCCTCAATCCTCAATCCTCAACCCTCAATCTTAATCTTCAATCCTCAGTACTCAATCTTCAATCCTCAATCCTCAATACTCAATCCTCAATCCTCATTATTCAATCCTCAATACCCAATCCTCAATCTTCAATCCTCAATCCTCAATCCTCAATCCTCAATCCTCAATCTTCAATCCTCAATCCTCAATCCTCAATCCACAATCCTCAATCTTCAATCCTCGATTCTCAATCTTCAATCCTCAATCCTCATTCCTCAATCTTCAATCCTCAGTCCCAAATCCTCAATCTTCAATACTCACTCCTCAATCCTCAGTCTTCAATCCTCAATGCTCAATCCTCAATCCTCAATCCTCAATCTTCAATCCTCAATACTCAACCTTCAATCCTCAATCCTCAATTCTCAATCCCCAATGCTCAATCCTCAATCGTCAATCCTCAATCCCCAGTCCTCATTCTTCAATCCTCAATACCCAATCCTCAATCTTCAATCCTCAATCCTCAATCCTCAATTCTCAATCCTCATTCCTCAACCCTCAGACCTCACACAGCAATACTCAACCCTCCGTCCTCGTCCTCAATCCACAACCATCAATCCTCAATCCTCAATATTCAATCATCAATATTCAATCTTCAGTCCTCAATCCTCAATCCTCAATCCTCAATCCTCAACCTTAATATTCAATCCTCAGTACTCAATCTTCAATACTCATTCCTCAATCCTCAATCCTCAATCCTCATTCTTCAATCGTCAACACCCAATCCTCAATCTTCAATCCTCAATCCTCAATCCTCAATTCTCAATCCTCAATCCTCAATCCTCAGACCTCAAACAGCAATACTCAACACTCAGTCCTCGTCCACAATCCACAACCCTCAATCCTCGATCCTCAATCTTCAATCATCAATATTCAATCTTCAATCCTCAATCCTCAGTCCTCAATACTCAATCCTCAATCCTCAATGTTCTATCCTCAATACGCAATCCTCAATCTTCAATCCTCAATCCTCAATCCTCAATCCTCAATCCTCAATCCTCAATCTTAATCTTCATTCCTCAGTACTCACCCTTCAATGCTCAATCCTCAATCCTCAGTCCTCAAACGTCAATCCTGAATCCACAATCCTGAACCCCCAATATTCAGCCCTCAGACCTCAACAATCAGTTGTGTGTCCTCAATCGTCAATAGAATATCCTCAATTCACAGGTTTCAATACTCAATACTCAGCCTGCAATCTTCAAAACTCTATCCACAAACATCAATTCCCATCACTCAACCCTCAATATTCAACGCACAACCCTCCACCATCAATCCTCAGTCCTCAAAACTCAATCCCTAATCCTCAATCCTGTATCCTCAATCTTCAGCCCTTAGTCCTCAACAATCAATTGTCAATCCTCTGTCCACCATAGAATATCCTCAATTCACAGTTTTCAATACTCAATCCCTATTCTTCAATCTTCAAATCTCAATCCACAAACATCAATTCTCATCACTCAACCCTCAACACTCAGTCCTCAATCATCAATCCTCAAACTTCAATCCTCAATACTCAATCTTCAATCCTCCATCCTCAATCCTCAATCCTCAATCCTCAATCCTCAATCGTCAGGCTTCAATGCTCAATACTCAATCTTCAATCCTCAATCCTCAATACTCAATCCTCAATCATCATTCTTCAATCCTCAATACCCAATCCTCAATCTTCAATCCTCAATCCTCAATCCTCAATCCTCAATCCTCAATCCTCAGTCCTCAGTCCTCAAACCTCAATCCTCAACCCTCAGCTCTCATCCTCAATCCTTAATCGACAATCCTCAATCCTCAATCTTCTATCCTCAATACTCAATCTTCAATCCTGAATCCTCAGTCCTCAATGTTCAATCCTCAATCCTCAGTCCTCAAACCTCAATCCTGAATCCTCAATCCTCAATCCTCAATCCTCAATCCTTAATCGTCAATCTTCAATCCTCAATACTCAATCGTCAATCCTCAGTCCTCAATCCTCAATCCTCAATCTTAATCTTCAATCCTCAGATCTCAATCTTCAATCCTCAATCCTCAATCCTCAATCCTCAATCCTCGATCTTCAATCTTCAATACACAATCTTCAATCCTGAATCCTCAATCCTCAATCCTCAATCCCCAATCTTAATATTCAATCCTCAGTACTCAATCATCAAGCCTCAATCCTCAATCCTCAATCCTCAATCCTCTACCTTCAATCCTCAATACTCAATCTTCAATCCTCAATCCTCAATCCTCAATCCTCAATCCTCAATCCTCAATCCTCAATCCTCAATCGTCAGTCTTCAATCCTCAATACTCAATCTTCAATCCTCAATCCTCAATACTCAATACTCAATCCTCATTCTACAATCCTCAATACCCAATCCTCAATCTTCAATCCTCAATCTTCAATCATCAATATTCAATCTTCAATCCTCAATCCTCAATCCTCAATACTCAATCCTCAATCCTCAATGTTCTATCCTCAATACGCAATCCTCAATCTTCAATCATCAATCCTCAATCCTCATCCTCAATCCTCAATCCTCAATCTTAATCTTCAATCCTCAACACTCAATCTTCAATCCTCATTCTTCAATCCTCAATACCCAATCCTCAATCTTCAATCCTCAATCCTCAATCCTCAGTTCGCAATCCTCAATCCTCAATCCTCAGACCTCAGGCATCAACACTCAACCCTCAGTCCTCGTTCTCAATCCACAACCCTCAATCCTCGATCCTCAATCTTCAATCATCAATATTCAACCTTCAATCCTCAATCCTCAATCCTCAATACTCAATCCTCAATCCTCAATGTTCTATCCTCAATACGCAATCCTCAATCTTCAATCCTCAAACCTCAATCCTCAATCCTCAATCCTCAACCCTCAATCTTAATCTTCAATCCTCAGTACTCAATCTTCAATCCTCAATCCTCAATACTCAATCCTCAATCCTCATTATTCAATCCTCAATACCCAATCCTCAATCTTCAATCCTCAATCCTCAATCCTCAATCCTCAATCCTCAATCTTCAATCCTCAATCCTCAATCCTCAATCCACAATCCTCAATCTTCAATCCTCGATTCTCAATCTTCAATCCTCAATCCTCATTCCTCAATCTTCAATCCTCAGTCCCAAATCCTCAATCTTCAATACTCACTCCTCAATCCTCAGTCTTCAATCCTCAATGCTCAATCCTCAATCCTCAATCCTCAATCTTCAATCCTCAATACTCAACCTTCAATCCTCAATCCTCAATTCTCAATCCCCAATGCTCAATCCTCAATCGTCAATCCTCAATCCCCAGTCCTCATTCTTCAATCCTCAATACCCAATCCTCAATCTTCAATCCTCAATCCTCAATCCTCAATTCTCAATCCTCATTCCTCAACCCTCAGACCTCACACAGCAATACTCAACCCTCCGTCCTCGTCCTCAATCCACAACCATCAATCCTCAATCCTCAATATTCAGTCATCAATATTCAATCTTCAGTCCTCAATCCTCAATCCTCAATCCTCAATCCTCAACCTTAATATTCAATCCTCAGTACTCAATCTTCAATACTCATTCCTCAATCCTCAATCCTCAATCCTCATTCTTCAATCGTCAACACCCAATCCTCAATCTTCAATCCTCAATCCTCAATCCTCAATTCTCAATCCTCAATCCTCAATCCTCAGACCTCAAACATCAATACTCAACCCTCAGTCCTCGTCCTCAATCCACAACCCTCAATCCTCGATCCTCAATGTTCAATCATCAATATTCAATCTTCAATCCACAATCCTCAATCCTCAATACACAATCCTCAATCCTCAATGTTCTATCCTCAATACGCAATCCTCAATCTTCAATCCTCAATCCTCAACCCTCAAACCTCAATCCTCAACCTTAATCTTCAATCCTCAGTACTCAATCTTCAATACTCATTCCTCAATCCTCAATCCTCAATCCTCAATCCTCAATCTTCAATCCTCAATACCCAATCCTCAATCTTCAATCCTCAATCCTCAATCCTCAGTGCTCAATCCTCAATCCTCAATCCTCAATCTTCAATCCTCAGTCACAAATCCTCAATCTTCAATACTCACTCCTCAATCCTCAATCTTCAATCCTCAATCCTCAATCCTCAGTCCTCAATCCTCAATCCTCAATCCTCAATCTTCAATCCTCAGTCACAAATACTCAATCTTAAATACTCACTCCTCAATCCTCAATCTTCAATCCTCAATACTCAATCTTCAATCCTCAATCCTCAATCCTCAACCCTCAACCCTCATTCTTCAATCCTCAACACCGAATCCTCAATCTTCAATCCTCAATCCTCAATCCTCAATTCTAAATCCTCAATTCTGAATCCTCAGACTTCAAACATCAATACTCAACCCTCAGTCCTCGTCCTCAGTCCACAACCCTCAATCCTCAATCCTCAATATTCAGTCATTAATATTCAACCTTCAATCCTCAATACTCAATCCTCTAACCTCAACACTCAATCCTCACTGTTCAATCTTCAATACCCAATCATCAGTCTTCAATCCTCAATCCTCAATCCTCAATCCTCAATCCTCAATCCTCTGTCCTCAAACCACAATCCTGAGCCCTCAACCCGGAATCCTCAATCTTCAGCCCTAAGTCCTCAACAATCAGTTGTGAATCCTCAATCCTCAATAGAATATCCTCAATTCACAGTTTTCAATACTCAATACTCAATCTGCAATCATCAGACCTCTATCCACAAACATCAATTCCCATCACTCAACCCTCAATACTCAGTCCCCAATCCCCAATCTTCAATCCTCAATCCTCAATCCTCAATCCTCAACCTTAATCTTCAATCCTCAGTACTCAATCTTCAATCCTCAATCCTAAATCCTCAATACTCAATCCTCATTCTTCAATCCTCAACACCCAATCCTCAATCTTCAATCCTCAATCCTCAATCCTCAATTCTCAATGCTCAATCCTCAATCCTCAGACCTCAAACAGCAATACTCAACACTCAGTCCTCGTCCACAATCCACAACCCTCAATCCTCGATCCTCAATCTTCAATCATCAATATTCAATCTTCAATCCTCAATCCTCAGTCCTCAATACTCAATCCTCAATCCTCAACCCTCAATCTTAATCTTCATTCCTCAGTACTCACCCTTCAATCCTCAATCCTCAATCCTCAGTCCTCAAACCTCAATCCTGAATCCACAATCCTGAACCCCCAATATTCAGCCCTCAGACCTCAACAATCAGTTGTGTGTCCTCAATCGTCAATAGAATATCCTCAATTCACAGGTTTCAATACTCAATACTCAGCCTGCAATCTTCAAAACTCTATCCACAAACATCAATTCTCATCACTCAACCCTCAATATTCAACGCACAACCATCAACCATCAATCCTCAGTCCTCAAAACTCAATCCCTAATCCTCAATCCTGTATCCTCAATCTTCAGCCCTTAGTCCTCAACAATCAATTGTCAATCCTCTGTCCACCATAGAATATCCTCAATTCACAGTTTTCAATACTCAATCCCTATTCTTCAATCTTCAAATCTCAATCCACAAATATCAATTCTCATCACTCAACCCTCAACACTCAGTCCTCAATCTTCAATCCTCAATCATCAATCCTCAATCTTCAATCCTCAATACTCAATCTTCAATCCTCAATCCTCAATACTCAATCCTCAATCATCATTCTTCAATCCTCAATTCCCAATCCTCAATCTTCAATCCTCAATCCTCAATCCTCAATCCTCAATCCTCAATCCTCAGTCCTCAGTCCTCAAACCTCAATCCTCAACCCTCAGCTCTCATCCTCAATCCTTAATCGACAATCCTCAATCCTCAATCTTCTATCCTCAATACTCAATCTTCAATCCTGAATCCTCAGTCCTCAATGTTCAATCCTCAATCCTCAGTCCTCAAACCTCAATCCTGAATCCTCAATCCTCAATCCTCAATCCTCAATCCTTAATCGTCAATCTTCAATCCTCAATACTCAATCGTCAATCCTCAATCCTCAATCCTCAATCCTCAATCCTCATTCTTCAATCCTCAATACCCAATCCTCAGTCTTCAATCCTCAATCCTCAATTCTCAATCCTCAACCCTCAATCCTCAGACCTCAAACATCAATACTCAACCCTCAGTCCTCGTCATCAATCCACAACCCCCAATACTCAATCCTCAATCTTCAATTCTCAATCCTCAATCCTCAATCCACAATCCTGAATCCTCAATCCTGGATCCTCAACCTTCAGCCCTCAGTCCTCAACAATCAGTTGTCAATCCTCAGTCCTCAAGAGAATATCATCAATTCACAGTTTTCAATACTCAATACTCAATCTGCAATCTTCAAATCTCTATCCACAAACATCAATTCTCATCACACAACCCTCAGCACTCAGTCTTCAATCCTCAATCCTCAATCCTCAATCCTCAATCCTCATTCTTCAATCCTCAATACCCAATTCTCAATCTTCAATCCTCAATCCTCAATCCGCAATTCTCAAACCTCAATCCTCAATCCTCAGACCTCAAACAGCACTAGTCAACCCTCAGTCCTCGTCCTCAATCCAGAACCATCAATCCTCAATCCTCAATATTCAATCATCAATATTCAATCTTCAGTCCTCAATCCTCAATCCTCAATCCTCAATCCTCAATGTTCAATCCGAAATACCCAATCCTCAATCTTCTATCCGCAATCCTCAATCCTCAATCCTCAATCCTCAATCCTCAATCCTCAATCCTCAATCTTCAATCCTCAATACTCAATCTCCAATCCTCAATCCTCAATCCTCAATCCTCAATCCTCAATCTTCAATCCTCAATACTCAATCTTCAATCCTCAATCCTCAATCCTCAATCCTCAATCCTCAATCCTGAATCTTAATCTTCAATCCTCAGTACTCAATCTTCAATCCTCAATCCACAATCCTCAATCCTCAATCCTCAATCTTCAATACCCAATACTCAATCTTCAATTCTCAATCTTCAATCCTCAATCCTCAATACTCAATACTCAATCCTCATTCTTCAATCCTCAATACCTAATCCTCAATCTTCAATCCTCAATCCTCAATCCTCAATCCTCAATCCTCATTCTTGAACCTTAATACCCAATTCTCAATCTTCAATCCTCAATCCTCAATCCTGAATTCTCAATCCTCAATCCTCAATCCTCAGACCTCAAACAGCAATACTCAACCCTCAGTCCTCGTCCTCAATCCACAACCGTCAATCCTCAATCCTCAATATTCAATCATCAATATTCAATCTTCAGTCCTCAATCCTTAATCCTCAATCCTCAATTCTCAATCCTCAACCCTCAATCCTCAGACCTCAAACATCAACACTCAACCCTCAGTCCTCGTCCTCAATCCTCAACCCCCAATACTCAATCCTCAATCTTCAATTCTCAATCCTCAATCCTCAGTCCTCAGTCCTCAAACCGCAATCCTCAACCCTCAGACCTCATCCTCAATCCTTAATCGACAATTCTCAATCCTCAATCTTCTATCCTCAATACTCAATCTTCAATCCTGAATCCTCAGTCCTCAATGTTCAATCCTCAATCCTCAATTATCAATCTTCAATCCTCAATTCTCAATCTTCGATCCTCAATCTTGAATCCTCAGTCCCCAATTCTCAATCTTCTATCATCAATCCTCAATCCTCCCATCGTCAATCCTCAATCCTCAATCGTCAACCTTCAATCCTCAATACTCAATCTTCAATCCTCAATCCTCAGTCCTCAATCCTCAATCCTCATTCTTCAATCCTCAATACCCAATCCTCAATCTTCAATCCTCAATCCTCAATCCTCGATCCTCAATCCTCAATCCTCAATCCTCAATCCTCAGACCTCAAACACCAATACTCAACCCTCAGTCCTCGTCCTCATTCCACAACCCTCAATCCTCGATCCTCAATCTTCAATCATCAATATTCAATCTTCAATCCTCAATCCTCAATCCTCAATACTCAATACTCAATCCTCCATGTTCTATCCTCAATACGCAATCCTCAATCTTCAATCCTCAATCCTCAATGCTCAATCCTCAATCCTCAATCCTCAATCTTAATCTTCAATCCTCAACCCTCAATCCTCAATCCTCAATCCTCAATCCTCAAACCCCAATCTTCAATCCTCAGTCCCAAATCCTCAATCTTCAATACTCACTCCTCAATCCTCAATCCTCAATCCTCAATCCTCAATCTTAATCTTCAATCCTCAGTACTCAATCTTCAATCCTCAATCCTAAATCCTCAATCCTCGATCGTCAACCTTCAATCCTCAATACTCAATCTTCAATCCTCAATCCTCAATCCTCAATCCTCAATCCTCAATCCTCAATCCTCAATCCTCATTCTTCAATCCTCAATACCCAATCCTCAATCTTCAACCCTCAATCCTCAATCCTCAATTCTCAATCCTCAATCCTCAGTCCTCAATCTTCAATCCTCAATCCTCAATCCTCAGTCCTCAATTCTCGATCTTCAATCCTCAATACTGAACCTTCAATCCTCAATCCTCAATCCTCAGTCCTCAATCCTCAATCCTCAATCTTAATCTTCAATCCTCAGTACTCAATCTTCAATCCTCAATCCTCAATCCTCAATCCTCAATTCTCAATCTTCAATCCTCAATACTCAATCTTCAATCCTCAATCCTCAATCCTCAATCCTCAATCCTCAATCCCCAATCTTAATCTTCAATACTCAGTACTCAATTATCAAGCCTCAATCCTCAATTCTCAATCCTCAATCCTCTACCTTCAATCCTCAATACTCAATCTTCAATCCTCAATCCTCAATTCTCAATCCTCAATCCTCAATTCTCAATCCTCAATCGTCAATCTTCAATCCTCAATACTCAATCTTCAATCCTCAATCCTCAATACTCAATACTCAATCCTCATTCTACAATCCTCAATACCCAATCCTCAATCTTCAATCCTCAACCTTCAATCATCAATATTCAATCTTCAATCCTCAATCCTCAATCCTCAATACTCAATCCTCAATCCTCAATATTCTATCCTCAGTACGCAATCCTTAATCTTCAATCCTCAATCCTCAATCCTCAATCCTCAATCCTCAATCCTCAATCTCAATCTTCAATCCTCAACACTCAATATTCAATCCTCATTCTTCAATCCTCAATACCCAATCCTCAATCTTCAATCCTCAATCCTCAATCCTCAGTTCGCAATCCTCAATCCTCAATCCTCAGACCTCAGGCATCAACACTCAAACCTCAGTCCTCGTTCTCAATCCACAACCCTCAATCCTCGATCCTCAATCTTCAATCATCAATATTCAACCTTCAATCCTCAATCCTCAATCCTCAATACTCAATCCTCAATACTCAATCTTCAATCCTCAATCCTCAATCCTCAATCCTCAATCCTCAATCTTAATCTTCAATCCTCAATCCTCAATCCTCAATCCTCAATCCTCAATCCTCAATCATCAATGTTCAATCCTCAATACCCGATCCTCAGGCTTCAATCCTCAATCCTCGATCCTCAATCCTCAATCCTCAATCATCAATCCTCAGTCCTCAAACCTCAATCTTGAATCCCCAATCCTGAATCCTCAATCTTCAGCCCTCAGTCCTCCACAGTCAGTGGTCCATCCTCAATCCTCAATAGAATATCATGATTTCACAGTTTTCAATACTCAATACTCAACCTGCAATCTTCAAATCTCTATCCACAAACATAAATTCTCATCACTCAACCCTCAACACTCAGTCCCCAATCCTCAATATTCAAGCCTCAATCCTCAATCATCAATCCACAATCCTCAACCTTCAATCCTCAATACTCAATCTTCAATCCTCAATCCTCAACCCGCAATCCTCAATTCGCAATCCTCAATAGTCGATCTTCAATTCTCAATACTCAATATTCACTCCTCAATCCTCAATCCTCAATACTCAATCCTCATTCTTCAATCCTCAATACCCAATCCTCAATCTTCAACCCTCAATCCTCAATCCTCAATTCTCAATCCTCAATCCTCAATCCTCAGTCCTCAGTCCTCAAACCTCAAACATCAACCCTCAGCCCTCATCCTCAATCCTCAATCCTCAATCCTCAATTCTCAATCTTCAATCCTCAACACTCAATCTTCAATCCTCAATGCTCAGTCCTCAAATTTCAATTCTGAATCCTCAATCCGGAACCCTCAATCTTCAGCCCTCAGACCTCAACAATCAGTTGTCAATCCTCAATCCTCAATAGAATATACTCAATTCACAGTTTTCAATACTCAATACTCAATCTGCAATCTTCAAATCTCTATCCACAAACATCAATTCTCATCACTCAACCCTCAACACTCAGTCCTCAACGCTCAATCCTCAATCCTCAATTCTCAATCTTCAATCCTCAATACTGAACCTTCAATCCTCAATCCTCAATCCTCAGTCCTCAATCCTCAATCCTCAATCTTAATCTTCAATCCTCAGTACTCAATCTTCAATCCTCAATCCTCAATCCTCAATCCTCAATCCTCAACCTTCAATCCTCAATACTCAATCTTCAATCCTCAATCCTCAATCCTCAATCCTCAATCCTCAATCCCCAATCTTAATCTTCAATCCTCAGTACTCAATCATCAAGCCTCAATCCTCAATTCTCAATCCTCAATCCTCTACCTTCAATCCTCAATACTCAATCTTCAATCCTCAATTCTCAATCCTCAATCCTCAATCCTCAATCCTCAATCCTCAATCGTCAATCTCCAATCCTCAATACTCAATCTTCAATCCTCAATCCTCAATACTCAATACTCAATCCTCATTCTACAATCCTCAATACCCAATCCTCAATCTTCAATCCTCAACCTTCAATCATCAATATTCAATCTTCAATCCTCAATCCTCAATCCTCAATACTCAATCTTAATCTTCAATCCACAGTACTCAATCTTCAATCCTCAATCCTCAATCCTCAATCCTCAATCCTCAATCTTCAATCCCCAATACTCAATCTTCAATCCTCAATCCTCAATCCTCAATCCTCAATCCTCAATCCTCAATCCTCAATCCTCAATCGTCAATCTTCAATCCTCAATACTCAATCTTCAATCCTCAATCCTCAATACTCAATACTCAATCCTCATTCTTCAATCCTCAATACCCAATCCTCAATCTTCAATCCTCAATCCTCAATCCTCAATCCTCAATCCTCAATCTTCAATCCTCAATCGTCAATCCTCAATCCACAATCCTCAATCTTCAATCCTCAATACTCAGTCTTCAATCCTCAATCCTCAATCCTCAATCCTGAATCCTCAATACTCAATCCTCAATCGTCAACCTTCAATCCTCAATACTCAATCTTCAATCCTCAATCCTCAACACTCAATCCTCAATCCTCATTCTTCAATCCTCAATACCCAATCCTCAATCTTCAATCCTCAATCCTGAATCCTCAATCCTCAATCCCCAATCTTAATCTTCAATCCTCAGTACTCAATCATCAAGCCTCAATCCTCAATTCTCAATCCTCAATCCTCTACCTTCAATCCTCAATACTCAATCTTCAATCCTCAATCCTCAATCCTCAATCCTCAATCCTCAATCCTCAATCCTCAATCGTCAATCTTCAATCCTCAATACTCAATCTTCAATCCTCAGTCCTCAATACTCAATACTCAATCCTCATTCTACAATCCTCAATACCCAATCCTCAATCTTCAATCCTCAATCTTCAATCATCAATATTCAATCTTCAATCCTCAATCCTCAATCCCCAATACTCAATCCTCAATCCTCAATGTTCTATTCTCAGTACGCAATCCTCAATCTTCAATCCTCAATCCTCAATCCTCAATCCTCAATCCTCAATCCTCAATCTCAATCTTCAATCCTCCACACTCAATATTCAATCCACATTCTTCAATCCTCAATACCCAATCCTCAATCTTCAATCCTCAATCCTCAATCCTCAGTTCGCAATCCTCAATCCTCAATCCTCAGTCCTCAGGCGTCAACACTCAACCCTCAGTCCTCGTTCTCAATCCACAACCCTCAATCCTCGATCCTCAATCTTCAATCATCAATATTCAACCTTCAATCCTCAATCCTCAATCCTCAATACTCAATCCTCAATCCTCAATCCTCAATCCTCAATCCTCAACCCTCAATCTTAATCTTCAATCCTCAATACTCAGTCTGCAATCCTCAATCCTCAATCCTCCATCTTCAACCCTCAATCCTCAAGCGTCAATCCTGAGTCCTCACTCCTCAATCCTCATTCTTCAATCTTCAATACCGAATCCTCAATCTTCAATCCTCAATCCTCAATTCTCAATCTTCAATCCTCAACACTCAATCTTCAATCCTCAATGCTCAGTCCTCAAATTTCAATTCTGAATCCTCAATCCGGAACCCTCAATCTTCAGCCCTCAGACCTCAACAATCAGTTGTCAATCCTCAATCCTCAATAGAATATACTCAATTCACAGTTTTCAATACTCAATACTCAATCTGCAATCTTCAAATCTCTATCCACAAACATCAATTCTCATCACTCAACCCTCAACACTCAGTCCTCAACGCTCAATCCTCAATCCTCAATTCTCAATCTTCAATCCTCAATACTGAACCTTCAATCCTCAATCCTCAATCCTCAGTCCTCAATCCTCAATCCTCAATCTTAATCTTCAATCCTCAGTACTCAATCTTCAATCCTCAATCCTCAATCCTCAATCCTCAATCCTCAACCTTCAATCCTCAATACTCAATCTTCAATCCTCAATCCTTAATCCTCAATCCTCAATCCTCAATCCCCAATCTTAATCTTCAATCCTCAGTACTCAATCCTCAATCCTCAATCCTCAATCCTCAATCTTCAATCCTCAATCGTCAATCCTCAATCCACAATCCTCAATCTTCAATCCTCAATACTCAGTCTTCAATCCTCAATCCTCAATCCTCAATCCTGAATCCTCAATCCTCAATCCTCAATCGTCAACCTTCAATCCTCAATACTCAATCTTCAATCCTCAATCCTCAACACTCAATCCTCAATCCTCATTCTTCAATCCTCAATACCCAATCCTCAATCTTCAATCCTCAATCCTGAATCCTCAATCCTCAATCCCCAATCTTAATCTTCAATCCTCAGTACTCAATCATCAAGCCTCAATCCTCAATTCTCAATCCTCAATCCTCTACCTTCAATCCTCAATACTCAATCTTCAATCCTCAATCCTCAATCCTCAATCCTCAATCCTCAATCCTCAATCCTCAATCGTCAATCTTCAATCCTCAATACTCAATCTTCAATCCTCAGTCCTCAATACTCAATACTCAATCCTCATTCTACAATCCTCAATACCCAATCCTCAATCTTCAATCCTCAATCTTCAATCATCAATATTCAATCTTCAATCCTCAATCCTCAATCCCCAATACTCAATCCTCAATCCTCAATGTTCTATCCTCAGTACGCAATCCTCAATCTTCAATCCTCAATCCTCAATCCTCAATCCTCAATCCTCAATCCTCAATCTCAATCTTCAATCCTCAACACTCAATATTCAATCCTCATTCTTCAATCCTCAATACCCAATCCTCAATCTTCAATCCTCAATCCTCAATCCTCAGTTCGCAATCCTCAATCCTCAATCCTCAGTCCTCAGGCGTCAACACTCAACCCTCAGTCCTCGTTCTCAATCCACAACCCTCAATCCTCGATCCTCAATCTTCAATCATCAATATTCAACCTTCAATCCTCAATCCTCAATCCTCAATACTCAATCCTCAATCCTCAATGTTCTATCCTCAATACGCAATCCTCAATCTTCAATCCTCAAACCTCAATCCTCAATCCTCAATCCTCAACCCTCAATCTTAATCTTCAATCCTCAATACTCAGTCTGCAATCCTCAATCCTCAATCCTCCATCTTCAACCCTCAATCCTCAAGCGTCAATCCTGAGTCCTCACTCCTCAATCCTCATTCTTCAATCTTCAATACCGAATCCTCAATCTTCAATCCTCAATCCTCAATCCTCAATCCTCAATCCTCAATCTTAATCTTCAACCCTCGGTACTCAATCTTCAATCCTCAATCCTGAATCCTCAATCCTCAATCCTCAATCTTCAATCCTCAATACTCAATCTTCAATCCTCAATCCTCAATCCTCAATCCTCAAACCTCAATCCTCAATCTTAATCTTCAATCCTCATTACTCAATCTTCAATCCTCAATCCTCAATCCTCAATACTCAATCCTCAATCTTCAATCCCCAATGGTCAACCTTCTATCCTCAATCCTCAATCCTCAATCCTCAATCCTCAATCCTCAATCCTCAGTCGTCAATCTTCAATCCTCAATACTCAATCTTCAATACTCAATCCTCAATCCTCAATCCTCAATACTCATTCTTCAATCCACAATACCCAATCCTCAATCTTCAATCCTCCATCCTCAATCCTCAATCATCAATCCTCAAACCTCTATATTCAATCCTCAGTCCCAAATCCTCAATCTTCAATACTGACTCCTCAATCCTCAATCTTCAATCCTCGATCCTCAATCTTCAATCCTCAATACTCAATCTTCAATCCTCCATCCTCAATCCTCAATCCTCAATCCTCAATCCTCAATCGTCAGGCTTCAATGCTCAATACTCAATCTTCAATCCTCAATCCTCAATCCTCAATCCTCAATCCTCATTCTTCAATCCTCAATACCCAATCCACAATCTTCAATCCTCAATCCTCAATCCTCAATTCTCAATCCTCAATCCTCAGTCCTCAGTCCTCAAACCTCAATCCTCAACCCTCAGCCCTCATCCTCAATCCTCAATCCTCAATCCTCAACCCTCAATTTCAATCCTCAATACTCAATCTTCAATCCTCAATCCTCAGTCCTCAAACCTCAATTCTGAATCCTCAATCCTGAATCCTCAATCTTCAGCCCTCAGTCCTCAACATTCAGTTGTCAATCCTCAATCCTCAATAGAATATCCTCAATTCACAGTTTTCAATACCCTATACTCAATCTGCAATCTTCAAATCTCTATCCAGAAACATAAATTCTCGTCACTCAACCCTCAACACTCAGTACTCAATGTTCAATCCTCATCCTCAATTTTGAATCTTCAATGCCCAATACTGAATCTTCAATTCGCAGTCCTCAATCCCCAATCCTCAATCCTCAATCCTCAATCCTCAGCCTTCAATCCTCAATACTCAATCTTCAATCCTCAATCCGCAATCCTCAATCCTCATTCGTCAATCCTCAATACCCAATCATCAATCTTCAATCCTCAATCCTCAATTCTCAATTCTCAATCCTCAATCCTCAGACCTCAGACATCAATATTCAACACTCAGTCCTCGTCCTCAATCCACAACCCTCAATCCTCAACCCTCAATGTTTAATCATCAATATTCAATCTTCAATCCTCAATCCTCAATCCTCAATCCTCAATCCTCAATACTCAATCCTCAATCTTCAATCCCCAATGGTCAACCTTCTATCCTCAATCCTCAATCCTCAATCCTCAATCCTCAATCCTCAATCCTCAGTCGTCAATCTTCAATCCTCAATACTCAATCTTCAATCCTCAATCCTCAATCCTCAATCCTCAATACTCATTCTTCAATCCACAATACCCAATCCTCAATCTTCAATCCTCCATCCTCAATCCTCAATCATCAATCCTCAAACCTCTATATTCAATCCTCAGTCCCAAATCCTCAATCTTCAATACTGACACCTCAATCCTCAATCTTCAATCCTCGATCCTCAATCTTCAATCCTCAATACTCAATCTTCAATCCTCCATCCTCAATCCTCAATCCTCAATCCTCAATCCTCAATCGTCAGGCTTCAATGCTCAATACTCAATCTTCAATCCTCAATCCTCAATCCTCAATCCTCAATCCTCATTCTTCAATCCTCAATACCCAATCCACAATCTTCAATCCTCAATCCTCAATCCTCAATTCTCAATCCTCAATCCTCAGTCCTCAGTCCTCAAACCTCAATCCTCAACCCTCAGCCCTCATCCTCAATCCTCAATCCTCAATCCTCAACCCTCAATTTCAAACCTCAATACTCAATCTTCAATCCTCAATCCTCAGTCCTCAAACCTCAATTCTGAATCCTCAATCCTGAATCCTCAATCTTCAGCCCTCAGTCCTCAACATTCAGTTGTCAATCCTCAATCCTCAATAGAATATCCTCAATTCACAGTTTTCAATACCCTATACTCAATCTGCAATCTTCAAATCTCTATCCAGAAACATAAATTCTCGTCACTCAACCCTCAACACTCAGTACTCAATGTTCAATCCTCATCCTCAATTTTGAATCTTCAATGCCCAATACTGAATCTTCAATTCGCAGTCCTCAATCCCCAATCCTCAATCCTCAATCCTCAATCCTCAGCCTTCAATCCTCAATACTCAATCTTCAATCCTCAATCCGCAATCCTCAATCCTCATTCGTCAATCCTCAATACCCAATCCTCAATCTTCAATCCTCAATCCTCAATTCTCAATTTTCAATCCTCAATCCTCAGACCTCAGACATCAATATTCAACACTCAGTCCTCGTCCTCAATCCACAACCCTCAATCCTCAACCCTCAATGTTTAATCATCAATATTCAATCTTCAATCCTCAATCCTCAATCCTCAATCCTCAATCGTCAATCCTCAATCTTCAATCCTCAATCCTCAATCCTCAATCCTCAATCCTCAATCCTCGATCCTCAAACCGCAATCTTCAATCCCCAGTCCCAAATCCTCAATTTTCAGTACTCACTCCTCAATCCTCAATCTTCAATCCTCAATACTCAGTCTTCAACACTCAATCCTCAATCCTCGACCCGCAATCCTCATTCTTGTATCCTCAATCCTCAATCCTCAATCCTCAATCCTCAATCCTCGATCCTCAATCTTCAACCCTCAATACTCAATCTTCAATCCTCCATCCTCATTCCTCAATCCTCAAACCTCAATCCTCAATCCTCAATCTTCAATCCTCAATACTCAATCTTCAATCCTCAATCCTCAAACCTCAATCCTCAATCCTCAATCTTAATCTTCAATCCTCAATCCTCAATCCTCAATCCTCAATCCTCAATCATCAATGTTCAATCCTCAATACCCGATCCTCAGGCTTCAATCCTCAATTATCGATCCTCAATCCTCAATCATCAGTCCTCAGTCCTCAAACCTCAATCTTGAATCCCCAATCCTGAATCCTCAATCTTCAGCCCTCAGTCCTCCACAGTCAGTTGTCCATCCTCAATCCTCAATAGAATATCATGATTTCACAGTTTTCAATACTCAATACTCAACCTGCAATCTTCAAATCTGTATCCACAAACATCAATTCTCACCACTCAACCCTCAACACTCAGTCCCCAATCCTCAATGTTCAAGCCTCAATCCTCAATCCTCAATCCACAATCCTCAACCTTCAATCCTCAATACTCAATCTTCAATCCTCAATCCTCAACCCGCAATCCTCAATTCGCAATCCTCAATAGTCGATCTTCAATCCTCAATACTCAATATTCACTCCTCAATCCTCAATCCTCAATACTCAATCCTCATTCTTCAATCCTCAATACCCAATCCTCAATCTTCAACCCTCAATCCTCAATCCTCAATTCTCAATCCACAATCCTCAGTCCTCAGTCCTCAAACCTCAAACATAAACCCTCAGCCCTCATCCTCAATCCTCAGTCCTCAATCCTCAATTCCCAATCTTCAATCCTCAATACTCAATCTTCAATCCTCAATCCTCAATCCCCAATACTCAATCCTCAATCCTCAATGTTCTATCCTCAGTACGCAATCCTCAATCTTCAATCCTCAATCCTCAATCCTCAATCCTCAATCCTCAATCCTCAATCTCAATCTTCAATCCTCAACACTCAATATTCAATCCTCATTCTTCAATCCTCAATACCCAATCCTCAATCTTCAATCCTCAATCCTCAATCCTCAGTTCGCAATCCTCAATCCTCAATCCTCAGTCCTCAGGCGTCAACACTCAACCCTCAGTCCTCGTTCTCAATCCACAACCCTCAATCCTCGATCCTCAATCTTCAATCATCAATATTCAACCTTGAATCCTCAATCCTCAATCCTCAATACTCAATCCTCAATCCTCAATGTTCTATCCTCAATACGCAATCCTCAATCTTCAATCCTCAAACCTCAATCCTCAATCCTCAATCCTCAACCCTCAATCTTAATCTTCAATCCTCAATACTCAGTCTGCAATCCTCAATCCTCAATCCTCCATCTTCAACCCTCAATCCTCAAGCGTCAATCCTGAGTCCTCACTCCTCAATCCTCATTCTTCAATCTTCAATACCGAATCCTCAATCTTCAATCCTCAATCCTCAATTCTCAATCTTCAATCCTCAACACTCAATCTTCAATCCTCAATGCTCAGTCCTCAAATTTCAATTCTGAATCCTCAATCCGGAACCCTCAATCTTCAGCCCTCAGACCTCAACAATCAGTTGTCAATCCTCAATCCTCAATAGAATATACTCAATTCACAGTTTTCAATACTCAATACTCAATCTGCAATCTTCAAATCTCTATCCACAAACATCAATTCTCATCACTCAACCCTCAACACTCAGTCCTCAACGCTCAATCCTCAATCCTCAATTCTCAATCTTCAATCCTCAATACTGAACCTTCAATCCTCAATCCTCAATCCTCAGTCCTCAATCCTCAATCCTCAATCTTAATCTTCAATCCTCAGTACTCAATCTTCAATCCTCAATCCTCAATCCTCAATCCTCAATCCTCAACCTTCAATACACAATCTTCAATCCTGAATCCTCAATCCTCAATCCTCAATCCTCAATCCTCAATCCCCAATCTTAATCTTCAATCCTCAGTACTCAATCATCAAGCCTCAATCCTCAATTCTCAATCCTCAATCCTCTACCTTCAATCCTCAATACTCAATCTTCAATCCTCAATTCTCAATCCTCAATCCTCAATCCTCAATCCTCAATCCTCAATCGTCAATCTTCAATCCTCAATACTCAATCTTCAATCCTCAATCCTCAATACTCAATACTCAATCCTCATTCTACAATCCTCAATACCCAATCCTCAATCTTCAATCCTCAACCTTCAATCATCAATATTCAATCTTCAATCCTCAATCCTCAATCCTCAATACTCAATCCTCAATTCTCAATCCTCAATCTTAATCTTCAATCCTCAGTACTCAATCTTCAATCCTCAATCCTCAATCCTCAATCCTCAATCCTCAATCTTCAATCCCCAATACTCAATCTTCAATCCTCAATCCTCAATCCTCAATCCTCAATCCTCAATCCTCAATCCTCAATCGTCAATCTTCAATCCTCAATACTCAATCTTCAATCCTCAATCCTCAATACTCAATACTCAATCCTCATTCTTCAATCCTCAATACCCAATCCTCAATCTTCAATCCTCAATCCTCAATCCTCAATCCTCAATCCTCAATCTTCAATCCTCAATCGTCAATCCTCAATCCACAATCCTCAATCTTCAATCCTCAATACTCAGTCTTCAATCCTCAATCCTCAATCCTCAATCCTGAATCCTCAATCCTCAATCCTCAATCGTCAACCTTCAATCCTCAATACTCAATCTTCAATCCTCAATCCTCAACACTCAATCCTCAATCCTCATTCTTCAATCCTCAATACCCAATCCTCAATCTTCAATCCTCAATCCAGAATCCTCAATCCTCAATCCCCAATCTTATTCTTCAATCCTCAGTACTCAATCATCAAGCCTCAATCCTCAATTCTCAATCCTCAATCCTCTACCTTCAATCCTCAATACTCAATCTTCAATCCTCAATCCTCAATCCTCAATCCTCAATCCTCAATCCTCAATCCTCAATCGTCAATCTTCAATCCTCAATACTCAATCTTCAATCCTCAGTCCTCAATACTCAATACTCAATCCTCATTCTACAATCCTCAATACCCAATCCTCAATCTTCAATCCTCAATCTTCAATCATCAATATTCAATCTTCAATCCTCAATCCTCAATCCCCAATACTCAATCCTCAATCCTCAATGTTCTATCCTCAGTACGCAATCCTCAATCTTCAATCCTCAATCCTCAATCCTCAATCCTCAATCCTCAATCTCAATCTTCAATCCTCAACACTCAATATTCAATCCTCATTCTTCAATCCTCAATACCCAATCCTCAATCTTCAATCCTCAATCCTCAATCCTCAGTTCGCAATCCTCAATCCTCAATCCTCAGTCCTCAGGCGTCAACACTCAACCCTCAGTCCTCGTTCTCAATCCACAACCCTCAATCCTCGATCCTCAATCTTCAATCATCAATATTCAACCTTCAATCCTCAATCCTCAATCCTCAATACTCAATCCTCAATCCTCAATGTTCTATCCTCAATACGCAATCCTCAATCTTCAATCCTCAAACCTCAATCCTCAATCCTCAATCCTCAACCCTCAATCTTAATCTTCAATCCTCAATACTCAGTCTGCAATCCTCGATCCTCAATCCTCCATCTTCAACCCTCAATCCTCAAGCGTCAATCCTGAGTCCTCACTCCTCAATCCTCATCCTTCAATCTTCAATACCGAATCCTCAATCTTCAATCCTCAATCCTCAATCCTCAATCCTCAATCCTCAATCTTAATCTTCAACCCTCAGTACTCAATCTTCAATCCTCAATCCTGAATCCTCAATCCTCAATCCTCAATCTTCAATCCTCAATACTCAATCTTCAATCCTCAATCCTCAATCCTCAATCCTCAAACCTCAATCCTCAATCTTAATCTTCAATCCTCATTACTCAATCTTCAATCCTCAATCCTCAATCCTCAATACTCAATCCTCAATCTTCAATCCCCAATGGTCAACCTTCTATCCTCAATCCTCAATCCTCAATCCTCAATCCTCAATCCTCAATCCTCAGTCGTCAATCTTCAATCCTCAATACTCAATCTTCAATCCTCAATCCTCAATCCTCAATCCTCAATACTCATTCTTCAATCCACAATACCCAATCCTCAATCTTCAATCCTCCATCCTCAATCCTCAATCATCAATCCTCAAACCTCTATATTCAATCCTCAGTCCCAAATCCTCAATCTTCAATACTGACTCCTCAATCCTCAATCTTCAATCCTCGATCCTCAATCTTCAATCCTCAATACTCAATCTTCAATCCTCCATCCTCAATCCTCAATCCTCAATCCTCAATCCTCAATCGTCAGGCTTCAATGCTCAATACTCAATCTTCAATCCTCAATCCTCAATCCTCAATCCTCAATCCTCATTCTTCAATCCTCAATACCCAATCCACAATCTTCAATCCTCAATCCTCAATCCTCAATTCTCAATCCTCAATCCTCAGTCCTCAGTCCTCAAACCTCAATCCTCAACCCTCAGCCCTCATCCTCAATCCTCAATCCTCAATCCTCAACCCTCAATTTCAATCCTCAATACTCAATCTTCAATCCTCAATCCTCAGTCCTCAAACCTCAATTCTGAATCCTCAATCCTGAATCCTCAATCTTCAGCCCTCAGTCCTCAACATTCAGTTGTCAATCCTCAATCCTCAATAGAATATCCTCAATTCACAGTTTTCAATACCCTATACTCAATCTGCAATCTTCAAATCTCTATCCAGAAACATAAATTCTCGTCACTCAACCCTCAACACTCAGTACTCAATGTTCAATCCTCATCCTCAATTTTGAATCTTCAATGCCCAATACTGAATCTTCAATTCGCAGTCCTCAATCCCCAATCCTCAATCCTCAATCCTCAATCCTCAGCCTTCAATCCTCAATACTCAATCTTCAATCCTCAATCCGCAATCCTCAATCCTCATTCGTCAATCCTCAATACCCAATCCTCAATCTTCAATCCTCAATCCTCAATTCTCAATTCTCAATCCTCAATCCTCAGACCTCAGACATCAATATTCAACACTCAGTCCTCGTCCTCAATCCACAACCCTCAATCCTCAACCCTCAATGTTTAATCATCAATATTCAATCTTCAATCCTCAATCCTCAATCCTCAATCCTCAATCCTCAATCCTCAATCTTCAATCCTCAATCCTCAATCCTCAATCCTCAATCCTCAATCCTCGATCCTCAAACCGCAATCTTCAATCCCCAGTCCCAAATCCTCAATTTTCAGTACTCACTCCTCAATCCTCAATCTTCAATCCTCAATACTCAGTCTTCAACACTCAATCCTCAATCCTCGACCCGCAATCCTCATTCTTGTATCCTCAATCCTCAATCCTCAATCCTCAATCCTCAATCCTCGATCCTCAATCTTCAACCCTCAATACTCAATCTTCAATCCTCCATCCTCATTCCTCAATCCTCAAACCTCAATCCTCAATCCTCAATCTTCAATCCTCAATACTCAATCTTCAATCCTCAATCCTCAAACCTCAATCCTCAATCCTCAATCTTAATCTTCAATCCTCAATCCTCAATCCTCAATCCTCAATCCTCAATCATCAATGTTCAATCCTCAATACCCGATCCTCAGGCTTCAATCCTCAATTATCGATCCTCAATCCTCAATCATCAATCCTCAGTCCTCAAACCTCAATCTTGAATCCCCAATCCTGAATCCTCAATCTTCAGCCCTCAGTCCTCCACAGTCAGTTGTCCATCCTCAATCCTCAATAGAATATCATGATTTCACAGTTTTCAATACTCAATACTCAACCTGCAATCTTCAAATCTGTATCCACAAACATCAATTCTCACCACTCAACCCTCAACACTCAGTCCCCAATCCTCAATATTCAAGCCTCAATCCTCAATCCTCAATCCACAATCCTCAACCTTCAATCCTCAATACTCAATCTTCAATCCTCAATCCTCAACCCGCAATCCTCAATTCGCAATCCTCAATAGTCGATCTTCAATCCTCAATACGCAATATTCACTCCTCAATCCTCAATCCTCAATACTCAATCCTCATTCTTCAATCCTCAATACCCAATCCTCAATCTTCAACCCTCAATCCTCAATCCTCAATTCTCAATCCACAATCCTCAGTCCTCAGTCCTCAAACCTCAAACATCAACCCTCAGCCCTCATCCTCAATCCTCAGTCCTCAATCCTCAATTCCCAATCTTCAATCCTCAATACTCAATCTTCAATCCTCAATGCTCAGTCCTCAAATTTCAATTCTGAATCCTCAATCCGGAACCCTCAACCTTCAGCCCTCAGACCTCAACAATCAGTTGTCAATCCTCAATCCTCAATAGAATATACTCAATTCACAGTTTTCAATACTCAATACTCAATCTGCAATCTTCAAATCTCTATCCACAAACATAAATTCTCATCACTCAACCCTCAACACTCAGTCCTCAACGCTCAATCCTCAATCCTCAATTCTCAATCCTCAATCCTCAATCCTCAATCGTCAATCTTCAGTCCTCAATACTCAATCCTCAATCCTCAATCCTCAATCCTCAATCCTCAATCGTCAATCTTCAATCCTCAATACTCAATCTTCAATCCTCAATCCTCAATACTCAATACTCAATCCTCATTCTACAATCCTCAACACCCAATCCTCAATCTTCAATCCTCAACCTTCAATCATCAATATTCAATCTTCAATCCTCAATCCTCAATCCTCAATACTCAATCCTCAATCCTCAATCCTCAATCTTAATCTTCAATCCTCAGTACTCAATCTTCAATCCTCAATCCTCAATCCTCAATCCTCAATCCTCAATCTTCTATCCCCAATACTCAATCTTCAATCCTCAATCCTCAATCCTCAATCCTCAATCCTCAATCCTCAATCCTCAATCCTCAATCGTCAATCTTCAATCCTCAATACTCAATCTTCAGTCCTCAATCCTCAATACTCAATACTCAATCCTCATTCTTCAATCCTCAATACCCAATCCTCAATCTTCAATCCTCAATGCTCAATCCTCAATCCTCAATCCTCAATCTTCAATCCTCAATCGTCAATCCTCAATCC
This sequence comes from Calliopsis andreniformis, assembly GCF_051401765.1. Lineage (NCBI taxonomy): Eukaryota > Metazoa > Arthropoda > Insecta > Hymenoptera > Andrenidae > Calliopsis > Calliopsis andreniformis. The sequence continues at coordinate 1,230,481 of NW_027480525.1, read as the reverse complement.
ACAATTCTCAATCTTCAATCCTCAATACTCAGTCTTCAATCCTCAATCCTCAATCCTCAATCCTGAATCCTCAATCCTCAATCCTCAATCGTCAACCTTCAATCCTCAATACTCAATCTTCAATCCTCAATCCTCAACCCTCAATCCTCAATCCTCATTCTTCAATCCTCAATACCCAATCCTCAATCTTCAATCCTCAATCCTGAATCCTCAATCATCAATCCTCAATCCTCAATCCTCAATCCTCAGACCTCAACCATCAATACTCAACCCTCAGTCCTCGTACTCAATCCACAACCCTCAATCCTCGATCCTCAACCTTCAATCATCAATATTCAATCTTCAATCCTCAATCCTCAATCCTCAATACTCAATACTCAATCCTCAATCCTCAATTCTCAACCCTCAATCCTCAATCCTCATTCTTCAATCCTCAATACCCAATCCTCAATCTTCAATCCTCAATCCTGAATCCTCAATCATCAATCCTCAATCCTCAATCCTCAATCCTCAATCCTCAGACCTCAACCATCAATACTCAACCCTCAGTCCTCGTACTCAATCCACAACCCTCAGTCCTCAATCCTCAACCCTCAATCCTCAATCCTCAACCTTAATCTTCAATCCTCAGTACTCAATCTTCAATCCTCAATGCTGAATCCTCAATCCTCAATCCTCAATCTTCAATCCTCTGTCCTTAGTCCTCAAACCTCAATCCTCAACCCTCAGCCCTCATCCTCAATCCTCAATCCTCAATCCTCAATTCTCAATCTTCAATCCTCAATACTCAATCTTCAATACTCAATGCTCAGTCCTCGAATTTCAATTCTGAATCCTCAATCCGGAACCCTCAATCTTCAGCCCTCAGTCCTCAACAATCAGTAGTCCATCCTCAATCCTCAATAGAATATACTGAATTCACAGTTTTCAATACTCAATACTCGATCTGCAATCTTCAAATCTCTATCCACAAACATCAATCCTCATCATTCAACCCTCAACACTCAGTCCTCAATGTTCAATCCACAATCCTCAATTCTCAATCTTCACACCTCAAACCTCAATCCTCAATCCTCAATGTTCAATCCTCAATACCCAATCCTCAGTCTTCAATCCTCAACCCTCAGTCCTCAATCCTCAATCCTCAATCCTCAATCCTCAGTCCTCAAACCTCAATCCTCAATCCCCAATCCTGAATCCTCAATCTTCAGCCCTCAGTCCTCCACAGTCAGTGGTCCATCCTCAATCCTCAATAGAATATCATGATTTCACAGTTTTCAATACTCAATACTCAACCTGCAATCTTCAAATCTCTATCCACAAACATCAATACTCATCACTCACCCTCAAAACTCAGTCCCCAATCCTCAATATTCAAGCCTCAATCCTCAATCCTGAATCCACAATCCTCAACCTTCAATCCTCACTACTCAATCTTCAATCCTCAATCCTCAACCCGCAATCCTCAATTCGCAATCCTCAATAGTCGATCTTCAATCCTCAATACTCAATATTCACTCCTCAATCCTCAATCCTCAATCCTCAATCCTCATTCTTCAATCCTCAATACCCAATCCACAATCTTCAACCCTCAATCCTCAATCCTCAATTCTCAATCCTCAACCCTCAGTCCTCAGTCCTCAAACCTCAATCATCAACCCTCAGCCCTCATCCTCAGTCCTCAATCCTTAATCCTCAATTCTCAATCTTCAATCCTCAATACTCAATCTTCAATCCTCAATGCTCAGTCCTCAAATTTCAATTCTGAATCCTCAATCCGGAACCCTCAATCTTCAGCCCTCAGACCTCAACAATCAGTTGTCAATCCTCAGTCCTCAATAGAATATACTCAATTCACAGTTTTCAATACTCAATACTCAATCTGCAGTCTTCAAATCTGTATCCACAAACATCAATTCTCATCACTCAACCCTCAACACTCAGTCCTCAATGTTCAATCCTCAATCCTCAATTCTCAATCTTCAATCCTGAATACTGAACCTTCAATCGTCAATCCTCAATCCTCAGTCCTCAATCCTCAATCCTCAATCTTAATCTTCAATCCTCAGTACTCAATCTTCAATCCTCAATCCTCAATCCTCAATCCTCGATCGTCAACCTTCAATCCTCAATACTCAATCTTCAATCCTCAATCGTCAATCCTCAATCCTCAATCCTCAATCCTCATTCTTCAATCCTCAATACCCAATCCTCAATCTTCAACCCTCAATCCTCAATCCTCAATGATCAATCCTCAATCCTCAGTCCTCAGTCCTCAAACCTCAATCCTCAACCCTCAGCCCTCATCCTCAATCCTCAATCCTCAATTCTCAATTCTCAATCTTCAATCCTCAATACTCAATCTTCAATCCTCAATGCTCAGTCCTCAAATTTCAATTCTGAATCCTCAATCCGGAATCCTCAATCTTCAGCCCTCAGTCCTCAACAATCAGTTGTCAATCCTCAATCCTCAATAGAATATACTCAATACACAGTTTTCAATACTCAATACTCAATCTGCAATCTTCAAATCTCTATCCACAAACATCAATTCTCATCACTCAACCCTCAACACTTAGTCCTCAACGCTCAATCCTCAACCCTCAATTCTCAATCTTCAATCCTCAACACTGAACCTTCAATCCTCAATCCTCAATCCTCAGTCCTCAATCCTCAATCCTCAATCTTAATCTTCAATCCTCAGTACTCAATCTTCAATCCTCAATCCTCAATCCTCAATCCTCAATCCTCAATCTTCAATCCTCAATACTCAATCTTCAATCCTCAATCCTCAATCCTCAATCCTCAATCCTCAATCCCCAATATTAATCTTCAATCCTCAGTACTAAATCATCAAGCCTCAATCCTCAATTCTCAATCCTCAATCCTCTACCTTCAATCCTCAATACTCATTCTTCAATCCTCAATCCTCAATCCTCAATCCTCAATCCTCAATCGTCAATCTTCAATCCTCAATACTCAATCTTCAATCCTCAATCCTCAATACTCAATACTCAATCCTCAGTCCTCAGTCCTCAAACCTCAATCCTCAACCCTCAGCCCTCATCCTCAATCCTCAATCCTCAATCCTCAATTCTCAATCTTCAATCCTCAATACTCAATCTTCAATCCTCAATGCTCAGTCCTCAAGTTTCAATTCTGAATCCTCAATCCGGAATCCTCAATCTTCAGCCCTCAGTCCTCAACAATCAGTTGTCAATCCTCAATCCTCAATAGAATATACTCAATTCACAGTTTTCAATACTCAATACTCAATCTGCAATCTTCAAATATCTATCCACAAACATCAATTCACATCACTCAACCCTCAACACTCAGTCCTCAACGCTCAATCCTCAACCCTCAATTCTCAATCTTCAATCCTCAATACTGAACCTTCAATCCTCAATCCTCAATCCTCAGTCCTCAATCCTCAATCCTCAATCTTAATCTTCAATCCTCAGTACTCAATCTTCAATCCTCAATCCTCAATCCTCAATCCTCAATCCTCAATCTTCAATCCTCAATACTCAATCTTCAATCCTCAATCTTCAATCCTCAATCCTCAATCCTCAATCCTCAATCCCCAATCTTAATCTTCAATCCTCAATCCTCAATCCTCAATCCTCAATCCTCGATCCTCAAACCGCAATCTTCAATCCCCAGTCCCAAATCCTCAATTTTCAGTACTCACTCCTCAATCCTCAATCTTCAATCCTCAATACTCAGTCTTCAACACTCAATCCTCAATCCTCGACCCGCAATCCTCATTCTTGTATCCTCAATCCTCAATCCTCAATCCTCAATCCTCAATCCTCGATCCTCAATCTTCAACCCTCAATACTCAATCTTCAATCCTCCATCCTCATTCCTCAATCCTCAATCCTCAATCCTCAATCCTCAATCTTCAATCCTCAATACTCAATCTTCAATCCTCAATCCTCAATCCTCAATCCTCAATCCTCAATCTTAATCTTCAATCCTCAATCCTCAATCCTCAATCCTCAATCCTCAATCATCAATGTTCAATCCTCAATACCCGATCCTCAGGCTTCAATCCTCAATTATCGATCCTCAATCCTCAATCATCAATCCTCAGTCCTCAAACCTCAATCTTGAATCCCCAATCCTGAATCCTCAATCTTCAGCCCTCAGTCCTCCACAGTCAGTTGTCCATCCTCAATCCTCAATAGAATATCATGATTTCACAGTTTTCAATACTCAATACTCAACCTGCAATCTTCAAATCTGTATCCACAAACATCAATTCTCATCACTCAACCCTCAACACTCAGTCCCCAATCCTCAATATTCAAGCCTCAATCCTCAATCCTCAATCCACAATCCTCAACCTTCAATCCTCAATACTCAATCTTCAATCCTCAATCCTCAACCCGCAATCCTCAATTCGCAATCCTCAATAGTCGATCTTCAATCCTCAATACTCAATATTCACTCCTCAATCCTCAATCCTCAATACTCAATCCTCATTCTTCAATCCTCAATACCCAATCCTCAATCTTCAACCCTCAATCCTCAATCCTCAATTCTCAATCCACAATCCTCAGTCCTCAGTCCTCAAACCTCAAACATCAACCCTCAGCCCTCATCCTCAATCCTCAGTCCTCAATCCTCAATTCCCAATCTTCAATCCTCAATACTCAATCTTCAATCCTCAATGCTCAGTCCTCAAATTTCAATTCTGAATCCTCAATTCGGAACCCTCAACCTTCAGCCCTCAGACCTCAACAATCAGTTGTCAATCCTCAATCCTCAATAGAATATACTCAATTCACAGTTTTCAATACTCAATACTCAATCTGCAATCTTCAAATCTCTATCCACAAACATAAATTCTCATCACTCAACCCTCAACACTCAGTCCTCAACGCTCAATCCTCAATCCTCAATTCTCAATCCTCAATCCTCAATCCTCAATCGTCAATCTTCAATCCTCAATACTCAATCCTCAATCCTCAATCCTCAATCCTCAATCCTCAATCGTCAATCTTCAATCCTCAATACTCAATCTTCAATCCTCAATCCTCAATACTCAATACTCAATCCTCATTCTACAATCCTCAACACCCAATCCTCAATCTTCAATCCTCAACCTTCAATCATCAATATTCAATCTTCAATCCTCAATCCTCAATCCTCAATACTCAATCCTCAATCCTCAATCCTCAATCTTAATCTTCAATCCTCAGTACTCAATCTTCAATCCTCAATCCTCAATCCTCAATCCTCAATCCTCAATCTTCTATCCCCAATACTCAATCTTCAATCCTCAATCCTCAATCCTCAATCCTCAATCCTCAATCCTCAATCCTCAATCGTCAATCTTCAATCCTCAATACTCAATCTTCAGTCCTCAATCCTCAATACTCAATACTCAATCCTCTTTCTTCAATCCTCAATACCCAATCCTCAATCTTCAATCCTCAATGCTCAATCCTCAATCCTCAATCCTCAATCTTCAATCCTCAATCGTCAATCCTCAATCCACAATCCTCAATCTTCAATCCTCAATACTCAGTCTTCAATCCTCAATCCTCAATCCTCAATCCTGAATCCTCAATCCTCAATCCTCAATCGTCAACCTTCAATCCTCAATACTCAATCTTCAATCCTCAATCCTCAACCCTCAATCCTCAATCCTCATTCTTCAATCCTCAATACCCAATCCTCAATCTTCAATCCTCAATCCTGAATCCTCAATCATCAATCCTCAATCCTCAATCCTCAATCCTCAGACCTCAACCATCAATACTCAACCCTCAGTCCTCGTACTCAATCCACAACCCTCAATCCTCGATCCTCAACCTTCAATCATCAATATTCAATCTTCAATCCTCAATCCTCAATCCTCAATACTCAATACTCAATCCTCAATGTTCTGTCCTCAATACGCAATCCTCAATCTTCAATCCTCAATCCTCAGTCCTCAAACCTCAACCCTCAATCCTCAATCCTCAACCTTAATCTTCAATCCTCAGTACTCAATCTTCAATCCTCAATGCTGAATCCTCAATCCTCAATCCTCAATCTTCAATCCTCTGTCCTTAGTCCTCAAACCTCAATCCTCAACCCTCAGCCCTCATCCTCAATCCTCAATCCTCAATCCTCAATTCTCAATCTTCAATCCTCAATACTCAATCTTCAATACTCAATGCTCAGTCCTCGAATTTCAATTCTGAATCCTCAATCCGGAACCCTCAATCTTCAGCCCTCAGTCCTCAACAATCAGTTGTCAATCCTCAATCCTCAATAGAATATACTCAATACACAGTTTTCAATACTCAATACTCAATCTGCAATCTTCAAATCTCAATACTCAATCTTCAATCCTCAATGCTCAGTCCTCAAGTTTCAATTCTGAATCCTCAATCCGGAATCCTCAATCTTCAGCCCTCAGTCCTCAACAATCAGTTGTCAATCCTCAATCCTCAATAGAATATACTCAATTCACAGTTTTCAATACTCAATACTCAATCTGCAATCTTCAAATCTCTATCCACAAACATCAATTCTCATCACTCAACCCTCAACACTCAGTCCTCAACGCTCAATCCTCAACCCTCAATTCTCAATCTTCAATCCTCAATACTGAACCTTCAATCCTCAATCCTCAATCCTCAGTCCTCAATCCTCAATCCTCAATCTTAATCTTCAATCCTCAGTACTCAATCTTCAATCCTCAATCCTCAATCCTCAATCCTCAATCCTCAATCTTCAATCCTCAATACTCAATCTTCAATCCTCAATCTTCAATCCTCAATCCTCAATCCTCAATCCTCAATCCCCAATCTTAATCTTCAATCCTCAGTACTCAATCATCAAGCCTCAATCCTCAATTCTCAATCCTCAATCCTCTACCTTCAATCCTCAATACTCATTCTTCAATCCTCAATCCTCAATCCACAATCCTCAATCCTCAATCCTCAATCCTCAATCCCCAATCTTAATCTTCAATCCTCAGTACTCAATCATCAAGCCTCAATCCTCAATTCTCAATCCTCAATCCTCTACCTTCAATCCTCAATACTCAATATTCAATCCTCAATCCTCAATACTCAATCCTCAATCCTCAATCCTCAATCCTCAATCGTCAATCTTCAATCCTCAATACTCAATCTTCAATCCTCAATCCTCAATACTCAATACTCAATCCTCATTCTACAATCCTCAATATTAATCTTCAATCCTCAGTACTAAATCATCAAGCCTCAATCCTCAATTCTCAATCCTCAATCCTCTACCTTCAATCCTCAATACTCATTCTTCAATCCTCAATCCTCAATCCTCAATCCTCAATCCTCAATCGTCAATCTTCAATCCTCAATACTCAATCTTCAATCCTCAATCCTCAATACTCAATACTCAATCCTCAGTCCTCAGTCCTCAAACCTCAATCCTCAACCCTCAGCCCTCATCCTCAATCCTCAATCCTCAATCCTCAATTCTCAATCTTCAATCCTCAATACTCAATCTTCAATCCTCAATGCTCAGTCCTCAAGTTTCAATTCTGAATCCTCAATCCGGAATCCTCAATCTTCAGCCCTCAGTCCTCAACAATCAGTTGTCAATCCTCAATCCTCAATAGAATATACTCAATTCACAGTTTTCAATACTCAATACTCAATCTGCAATCTTCAAATCTCTATCCACAAACATCAATTCTCATCACTCAACCCTCAACACTCAGTCCTCAACGCTCAATCCTCAACCCTCAATTCTCAATCTTCAATCCTCAATACTGAACCTTCAATCCTCAATCCTCAATCCTCAGTCCTCAATCCTCAATCCTCAATCTTAATCTTCAATCCTCAGTACTCAATCTTCAATCCTCAATCCTCAATCCTCAATCCTCAATCCTCAATCTTCAATCCTCAATACTCAATCTTCAATCCTCAATCTTCAATCCTCAATCCTCAATCCTCAATCCTCAATCCCCAATCTTAATCTTCAATCCTCAGTACTCAATCATCAAGCCTCAATCCTCAATTCTCAATCCTCAATCCTCTACCTTCAATCCTCAATACTCATTCTTCAATCCTCAATCCTCAATCCACAATCCTCAATCCTCAATCCTCAATCCTCAATCCCCAATCTTAATCTTCAATCCTCAGTACTCAATCATCAAGCCTCAATCCTCAATTCTCAATCCTCAATCCTCTACCTTCAATCCTCAATACTCAATATTCAATCCTCAATCCTCAATACTCAATCCTCAATCCTCAATCCTCAATCCTCAATCGTCAATCTTCAATCCTCAATACTCAATCTTCAATCCTCAATCCTCAATACTAAATACTCAATCCTCATTCTACAATCCTCAATACCCAATCCTCAATCTTCAATCCTCAATCTTCAATCATCAATATTCAATCTTCAATCCTCAATCCTCAATCCTCAATACTCAATCCTCAATCCTCAATGTTCTATCCTCAGTACGCAATCCTCAATCTTCAATCCTCAATCCTCAATCCTCAATCCTCAATCCTCAATCCTCAATCTCAATCTTCAATCCTCAACACTCAATATTCAATCCCCATTCTTCAATCCTCAATACCCAATCCTCAATCTTCAATCCTCAATCCTCAATCCTCAGTTCGCAATCCTCAATCCTCAATCCTCAGACCTCAGGCATCAACACTCAACCCTCAGTCCTCGTTCTCAATCCACAACCCTCAATCCTCGATCCTCAATCTTCAATCATCAATATTCAACCTTCAATCCTCAATCCTCAATCCTCAATACTCAATCCTCAATCCTCAATGTTCTATCCTCAATACGCAATCCTCAATCTTCAATCCTCAATCCTCAATCCTCAATCCTCAATCCTCAACCCTCAATCTTAATCTTCAATCCTCAATACTCAGTCTGCAATCCTCAATCCTCAATCCTCCATCTTCAACCCTCAATCCTCAAGCGTCAATCCTCAGTCCTCACTCCTCAATCCTCATTCTTCAATCTTCAATACCGAATCCTGAATCTTCAATCCTCAATCCTCAATCCTCAATCCTCAATCCTCAATCTTCATCTTCAATCCTCAGTACTCAATCTTCAATCCTCAATCCACAATCCTCAATCCTCAATCCTCAATCTTCAATACCCAATACTCAATCTTCAATCCTCAATCCTCAATCCTCAATCCTCAATCCTCAATCCTCAATCCTCAATCGCCAATCTTCAATCCTCAATACTCAATCTTCAATCCTCAATCCTCAATACTCAATACTCAATCCTCATTCATCAATCCTCAATACCTAATCCTCAATCTTCAATCCTCAATCCTCAATCCTCAATCCTCAATACTCAATACTCAATCCTCATTCTTCAATCCTCAGTACCCAATCCTCAATCTTCAACCCTCAATCCTCAGACCACAAACATCAACACTCAACCCTCAGTCCTCGTCCTCAATCCTCAACCCCCAATACTCAATCCTCAATCTTCAATTCTCAATCCTCAATCCTCAAGCCACAATCCTGAATCCTCAATCCTGAATCCTCAACCTTCAGCCCTCAGTCCTCAACAATCAGTTGTCAATCCTCAATCCTCAAGAGAATATCATCAATTCACAGTCTTCAATACTCAATACTCAATCTGCAATCTTCAAATCTCTATCCACAAACATCAATTCTCTTCACTCAACCCTCACCACTCAGTCTTCAATCCTCAATACTCAATCCTCAATCCTCAATCCTCATTCTTCAATCCTGTATACCCAATTCTCAATCTTCAATCCTCAATCCTCAATCCTCAATTCTCAATCCTCAATCCTCAGACCTCAAACAGCAATACTCAACCCTCAGTCCTCGTCCTCAATCCGCAACCATCAATCCTCAATCCTCAATATTCAATCATCAATATTCAATCTTCAGTCCTCAATCCTCAATCCTCAATCCTCAATCCTCAATGTTCAATCCGCAATACCCAATCCTCAATCTTCTATCCGCAATCCTCAATCCTCAATGCTCAATCCTCAATCCTCAATCCTCAATATTCAATCCTCAATACTCAATCTTCAATTCTCAATCCTCAATCCTCAATCCTCAATCCTCATTCTTCAGTCCTCAATACCCAATCCACAATCTTCAATCCTCAATCCTCAATCCTCAATTCTCAATCCTCAATCCTCAGTCCTCAGTCCTCAAACCTCAATCCTCAACCCTCAGCCCTCATCCTCAATCCTCAATCCTCAATCCTCAACCCTCAATCTTCAATCCTCAATACTCAATCTTCAATCCTCAATACTCAATCTTCAATCCTCAATCCTCAACCCTCAATCCTCAATCCTCATTCTTCAATCCTCAATACCCAATCCTCAATCTTCAATCCTCAATCCTGAATCCTCAATCATCAATCCTCAATCCTCAATCCTCAATCCTCAGACCTCAACCATCAATACTCAACCCTCAGTCCTCGTACTCAATCCACAACCCTCAATCCTCGATCCTCAACCTTCAATCATCAATATTCAATCTTCAATCCTCAATCCTCAATCCTCAATACTCAATACTCAATCCTCAATGTTCTGTCCTCAATACGCAATCCTCAATCTTCAATCCTCAATCCTCAGTCCTCAATCCTCAACCCTCAATCCTCAATCCTCAACCTTAATCGTCAATCCTCAGTACTCAATCTTCAATCCTCAATGCTGAATCCTCAATCCTCAATCCTCAATCTTCAATCCTCTGTCCTTAGTCCTCAAACCTCAATCCTCAACCCTCAGCCCTCATCCTCAATCCTCAATCCTCAATCCTCAATTCTCAATCTTCAATCCTCAATACTCAATCTTCAATACTCAATGCTCAGTCCTCGAATTTCAATTCTGAATCCTCAATCCGGAACCCTCAATCTTCAGCCCTCAGTCCTCAACAATCAGTTGTCCATCCTCAATCCTCAATAGAATATACTGAATTCACAGTTTTCAATACTCAATACTCGATCTGCAATCTTCAAATCTCTATCCACAAACATCAATTCTCATCATTCAACCCTCAACACTCAGTCCTCAATGTTCAATCCACAATCCTCAATTCTCAATCTTCACACCTCAAACCTCAATCCTCAATCCTCAATGTTCAATCCTCAATACCCAATCCTCAGTCTTCAATCCTCAACCCTCAGTCCTCAATCCTCAATCCTCAATCCTCAATCCTCAGTCCTCAAACCTCAATCCTCAATCCCCAATCCTGAATCCTCAATATTCAGCCCTCAGTCCTCCACAGTCAGTGGTCCATCCTCAATCCTCAATAGAATATCATGATTTCACAGTTTTCAATACTCAATACTCAACCTGCAATCTTCAAATCTCGATCCACAAACATCAATACTCATCACTCACCCTCAAAACTCAGTCCCCAATCCTCAATATTCAAGCCTCAATCCTCAATCCTGAATCCACAATCCTCAACCTTCAATCCTCACTACTCAATCTTCAATCCTCAATCCTCAACCCGCAATCCTCAATTCGCAATCCTCAATAGTCGATCTTCAATCCTCAATACTCAATATTCACTCCTCAATCCTCAATCCTCAATCCTCAATCCTCATTCTTCAATCCTCAATACCCAATCCACAATCTTCAACCCTCAATCCTCAATCCTCAATTCTCAATCCTCAACCCTCAGTCCTCAGTCCTCAAACCTCAATCATCAACCCTCAGCCCTCATCCTCAGTCCTCAATCCTCAATCCTCAATTCTCAATCTTCAATCCTCAATACTCAATCTTCAATCCTCAATGCTCAGTCCTCAAATTTCAATTCTGAATCCTCAATCCGGAACCCTCAATCTTCAGCGCTCAGACCTCAACAATCAGTTGTCAATCCTCAGTCCTCAATAGAATATACTCAATTCACAGTTTTCAATACTCAATACTCAATCTGCAGTCTTCAAATCTGTATCCGCAAACATCAATTCTCATCGCTCAACCCTCAACACTCAGTCCTCAATGTTCAATCCTCAATCCTCAATTCTCAATCTTCAATCCTGAATACTGAACCTTCAATCGTCAATCCTCAATCCTCAGTCCTCAATCCTCAATCCTCAATCTTAATCTTCAATCCTCAGTACTCAATCTTCAATCCTCAATCCTCAATCCTCAATCCTCGATCGTCAACCTTCAATCCTCAATACTCAATCTTCAATCCTCAATCGTCAATCCTCAATCCTCAATCCTCAATCCTCATTCTTCAATCCTCAATACCCAATCCTCAATCTTCAACCCTCAATCCTCAATCCTCAATGATCAATCCTCAATCCTCAGTCCTCAGTCCTCAAACCTCAATCCTCAACCCTCAGCCCTCATCCTCAATCCTCAATCCTCAATTCTCAATTCTCAATCTTCAATCCTCAATACTCAATCTTCAATCCTCAATGCTCAGTCCTCAAATTTCAATTCTGAATCCTCAATCCGGAATCCTCAATCTTCAGCCCTCAGTCCTCAACAATCAGTTGTCAATCCTGAATCCTCAATAGAATATACTCAATACACAGTTTTCAATACTCAATACTCAATCTGCAATCTTCAAATCTCTATCCACAAACATCAATTCTCATCACTCAACCCTCAACACTTAGTCCTCAACGCTCAATCCTCAACCCTCAATTCTCAATCTTCAATCCTCAACACTGAACCTTCAATCCTCAATCCTCAATCCTCAGTCCTCAATCCTCAATCCTCAATCTTAATCTTCAATCCTCAGTACTCAATCTTCAATCCTCAATCCTCAATCCTCAATCCTCAATCCTCAATCTTCAATCCTCAATACTCAATCTTCAATCCTCAATCCTCAATCCTCAATCCTCAATCCTCAATCCCCAATATTAATCTTCAATCCTCAGTACTAAATCATCAAGCCTCAATCCTCAATTCTCAATCCTCAATCCTCTACCTTCAATCCTCAATACTCATTCTTCAATCCTCAATCCTCAATCCTCAATCCTCAATCCTCAATCGTCAATCCTCAATCTTCAATCCTCAATCGTCAATCCTCAATCCACAATCCTCAATCTTCAATCCTCAATACTCAGTCTTCAATCCTCAATCCTCAATCCTCAATCCTGAATCCTCAATCCTCAATCCTCAATCGTCAACCTTCAATCCTCAATACTCAATCTTCAATCCTCAATCCTCAACCCTCAATCCTCAATCCTCATTCTTCAATCCTCAATACCCAATCCTCAATCTTCAATCCTCAATCCTGAATCCTCAATCATCAATCCTCAATCCTCAATCCTCAATCCTCAGACCTCAACCATCAATACTCAACCCTCAGTCCTCGTACTCAATCCACAACCCTCAATCCTCGATCCTCAACCTTCAATCATCAATATTCAATCTTCAATCCTCAATCCTCAATCCTCAATACTCAATACTCAATCCTCAATCCTCAATTCTCAACCCTCAATCCTCAATCCTCATTCTTCAATCCTCAATACCCAATCCTCAATCTTCAATCCTCAATCCTGAATCCTCAATCATCAATCCTCAATCCTCAATCCTCAATCCTCAGACCTCAACCATCAATACTCAACCCTCAGTCCTCGTACTCAATCCACAACCCTCAGTCCTCAATCCTCAACCCTCAATCCTCAATCCTCAACCTTAATCTTCAATCCTCAGTACTCAATCTTCAATCCTCAATGCTGAATCCTCAATCCTCAATCCTCAATCTTCAATCCTGTGTCCTTAGTCCTCAAACCTCAATCCTCAACCCTCAGCCCTCATCCTCAATCCTCAATCCTCAATCCTCAATTCTCAATCTTCAATCCTCAATACTCAATCTTCAATACTCAATGCTCAGTCCTCGAATTTCAATTCTGAATCCTCAATCCGGAACCCTCAATCTTCAGCCCTCAGTCCTCAACAATCAGTAGTCCATCCTCAATCCTCAATAGAATATACTGAATTCACAGTTTTCAATACTCAATACTCGATCTGCAATCTTCAAATCTCTATCCACAAACATCAATCCTCATCATTCAACCCTCAACACTCAGTCCTCAATGTTCAATCCACAATCCTCAATTCTCAATCTTCACACCTCAAACCTCAATCCTCAACCCTCAATGTTCAATCCTCAATACCCAATCCTCAGTCTTCAATCCTCAACCCTCAGTCCTCAATCCTCAATCCTCAATCCTCAATCCTCAGTCCTCAAACCTCAATCCTCAATCCCCAATCCTGAATCCTCAATCTTCAGCCCTCAGTCCTCCACAGTCAGTGGTCCATCCTCAATCCTCAATAGAATATCATGATTTCACAGTTTTCAATACTCAATACTCAACCTGCAATCTTCAAATCTCTATCCACAAACATCAATACTCATCACTCACCCTCAAAACTCAGTCCCCAATCCTCAATATTCAAGCCTCAATCCTCAATCCTGAATCCACAATCCTCAACCTTCAATCCTCACTACTCAATCTTCAATCCTCAATCCTCAACCCGCAATCCTCAATTCGCAATCCTCAATAGTCGATCTTCAATCCTCAATACTCAATATTCACTCCTCAATCCTCAATCCTCAATCCTCAATCCTCATTCTTCAATCCTCAATACCCAATCCACAATCTTCAACCCTCAATCCTCAATCCTCAATTCTCAATCCTCAACCCTCAGTCCTCAGTCCTCAAACCTCAATCATCAACCCTCAGCCCTCATCCTCAGTCCTCAATCCTCAATCCTCAATTCTCAATCTTCAATCCTCAATACTCAATCTTCAATCCTCAATGCTCAGTCCTCAAATTTCAATTCTGAATCCTCAATCCGGAACCCTCAATCTTCAGCCCTCAGACCTCAACAATCAGTTGTCAATCCTCAGTCCTCAATAGAATATACTCAATTCACAGTTTTCAATACTCAATACTCAATCTGCAGTCTTCAAATCTGTATCCACAAACATCAATTCTCATCACTCAACCCTCAACACTCAGTCCTCAATGTTCAATCCTCAATCCTCAATTCTCAATCTTCAATCCTGAATACTGAACCTTCAATCGTCAATCCTCAATCCTCAGTCCTCAATCCTCAATCCTCAATCTTAATCTTCAATCCTCAGTACTCAATCTTCAATCCTCAATCCTCAATCCTCAATCCTCGATCGTCAACCTTCAATCCTCAATACTCAATCTTCAATCCTCAATCGTCAATCCTCAATCCTCAATCCTCAATCCTCATTCTTCAATCCTCAATACCCAATCCTCAATCTTCAACCCTCAATCCTCAATCCTCAATGATCAATCCTCAATCCTCAGTCCTCAGTCCTCAAACCTCAATCCTCAACCCTCAGCCCTCATCCTCAATCCTCAATCCTCAATTCTCAATTCTCAATCTTCAATCCTCAATACTCAATCTTCAATCCTCAATGCTCAGTCCTCAAATTTCAATTCTGAATCCTCAATCCGGAATCCTCAATCTTCAGCCCTCAGTCCTCAACAATCAGTTGTCAATCCTCAATCCTCAATAGAATATACTCAATACACAGTCTTCAATACTCAATACTCAATCTGCAATCTTCAAATCTCTATCCACAAACATCAATTCTCATCACTCAACCCTCAACACTTAGTCCTCAACGCTCAATCCTCAACCCTCAATTCTCAACCTTCAATCCTCAACACTGAACCTTCAATCCTCAATCCTCAATCCTCAATCCTCAATCTTCAATCCTCAATACTCAATCTTCAATCCTCAATCCTCAATCCTCAATCCTCAATCCTCAATCCCCAATATTAATCTTCAATCCTCAGTACTAAATCATCAAGCCTCAATCCTCAATTCTCAATCCTCAATCCTCTACCTTCAATCCTCAATACTCATTCTTCAATCCTCAATCCTCAATCCTCAATCCTCAATCCTCAATCGTCAATCTTCAATCCTCAATACTCAATCTTCAATCCTCAATCCTCAATACTCAATACTCAATCCTCAGTCCTCAGTCCTCAAACCTCAATCCTCAACCCTCAGCCCTCATCCTCAATCCTCAATCCTCAATCCTCAATTCTCAATCTTCAATCCTCAATACTCAATCTTCAATCCTCAATGCTCAGTCCTCAAGTTTCAATTCTGAATCCTCAATCCGGAATCCTCAATCTTCAGCCCTCAGTCCTCAACAATCAGTTGTCAATCCTCAATCCTCAATAGAATATACTCAATTCACAGTTTTCAATACTCAATACTCAATCTGCAATCTTCAAATATCTATCCACAAACATCAATTCTCATCACTCAACCCTCAACACTCAGTCCTCAACGCTCAATCCTCAACCCTCAATTCTCAATCTTCAATCCTCAATACTGAACCTTCAATCCTCAATCCTCAATCCTCAGTCCTCAATCCTCAATCCTCAATCTTAATCTTCAATCCTCAGTACTCAATCTTCAATCCTCAATCCTCAATCCTCAATCCTCAATCCTCAATCTTCAATCCTCAATACTCAATCTTCAATCCTCAATCTTCAATCCTCAATCCTCAATCCTCAATCCTCAATCCCCAATCTTAATCTTCAATCCTCAATCCTCAATCCTCAATCCTCAATCCTCGATCCTCAAACCGCAATCTTCAATCCCCAGTCCCAAATCCTCAATTTTCAGTACTCACTCCTCAATCCTCAATCTTCAATCCTCAATACTCAGTCTTCAACACTCAATCCTCAATCCTCGACCCGCAATCCTCATTCTTGTATCCTCAATCCTCAATCCTCAATCCTCAATCCTCAATCCTCGATCCTCAATCTTCAACCCTCAATACTCAATCTTCAATCCTCCATCCTCATTCCTCAATCCTCAATCCTCAATCCTCAATCCTCAATCTTCAATCCTCAATACTCAATCTTCAATCCTCAATCCTCAATCCTCAATCCTCAATCCTCAATCTTAATCTTCAATCCTCAATCCTCAATCCTCAATCCTCAATCATCAATGTTCAATCCTCAATACCCGATCCTCAGGCTTCAATCCTCAATTATCGATCCTCAATCCTCAATCATCAATCCTCAGTCCTCAAACCTCAATCTTGAATCCCCAATCCTGAATCCTCAATCTTCAGCCCTCAGTCCTCAACAATCAGTAGTCCATCCTCAATCCTCAATAGAATATACTGAATTCACAGTTTTCAATACTCAATACTCGATCTGCAATCTTCAAATCTCTATCCACAAACATCAATCCTCATCATTCAACCCTCAACACTCAGTCCTCAATGTTCAATCCACAATCCTCAATTCTCAATCTTCACACCTCAAACCTCAATCCTCAATCCTCAATGTTCAATCCTCAATACCCAATCCTCAGTCTTCAATCCTCAACCCTCAGTCCTCAATCCTCAATCCTCAATCCTCAATCCTCAGTCCTCAAACCTCAATCCTCAATCCCCAATCCTGAATCCTCAATCTTCAGCCCTCAGTCCTCCACAGTCAGTGGTCCATCCTCAATCCTCAATAGAATATCATGATTTCACAGTTTTCAATACTCAATACTCAACCTGCAATCTTCAAATCTCTATCCACAAACATCAATACTCATCACTCACCCTCAAAACTCAGTCCCCAATCCTCAATATTCAAGCCTCAATCCTCAATCCTGAATCCACAATCCTCAACCTTCAATCCTCACTACTCAATCTTCAATCCTCAATCCTCAACCCGCAATCCTCAATTCGCAATCCTCAATAGTCGATCTTCAATCCTCAATACTCAATATTCGCTCCTCAATCCTCAATCCTCAATCCTCAATCCTCATTCTTCAATCCTCAATACCCAATCCACAATCTTCAACCCTCAATCCTCAATCCTCAATTCTCAATCCTCAACCCTCAGTCCTCAGTCCTCAAACCTCAATCATCAACCCTCAGCCCTCATCCTCAGTCCTCAATCCTCAATCCTCAATTCTCAATCTTCAATCCTCAATACTCAATCTTCAATCCTCAATGCTCAGTCCTCAAATTTCAATTCTGAATCCTCAATCCGGAACCCTCAATCTTCAGCCCTCAGACCTCAACAATCAGTTGTCAATCCTCAGTCCTCAATAGAATATACTCAATTCACAGTTTTCAATACTCAATACTCAATCTGCAGTCTTCAAATCTGTATCCACAAACATCAATTCTCATCACTCAACCCTCAACACTCAGTCCTCAATGTTCAATCCTCAATCCTCAATCCTCTACCTTCAATCCTCAATACTCATTCTTCAATCCTCAATCCTCAATCCTCAATCCTCAATCCTCAATCGTCAATCTTCAATCCTCAATACTCAATCTTCAATCCTCAATCCTCAATACTCAATACTCAATCCTCAGTCCTCAGTCCTCAAACCTCAATCCTCAACCCTCAGCCCTCATCCTCAATCCTCAATCCTCAATCCTCAATTCTCAATCTTCAATCCTCAATACTCAATCTTCAATCCTCAATGCTCAGTCCTCAAGTTTCAATTCTGAATCCTCAATCCGGAATCCTCAATCTTCAGCCCTCAGTCCTCAACAATCAGTTGTCAATCCTCAATCCTCAATAGAATATACTCAATTCACAGTTTTCAATACTCAATACTCAATCTGCAATCTTCAAATATCTATCCACAAACATCAATTCTCATCACTCAACCCTCAACACTCAGTCCTCAACGCTCAATCCTCAACCCTCAATTCTCAATCTTCAATCCTCAATACTGAACCTTCAATCCTCAATCCTCAATCCTCAGTCCTCAAACCTCAATCATCAACCCTCAGCCCTCATCCTCAGTCCTCAATCCTCAATCCTCAATTCTCAATCTTCAATCCTCAATACTCAATCTTCAATCCTCAATGCTCAGTCCTCAAATTTCAATTCTGAATCCTCAATCCGGAACCCTCAATCTTCAGCCCTCAGACCTCAACAATCAGTTGTCAATCCTCAGTCCTCAATAGAATATACTCAATTCACAGTTTTCAATACTCAATACTCAATCTGCAGTCTTCAAATCTGTATCCACAAACATCAATTCTCATCACTCAACCCTCAACACTCAGTCCTCAATGTTCAATCCTCAATCCTCAATCCTCTACCTTCAATCCTCAATACTCATTCTTCAATCCTCAATCCTCAATCCTCAATCCTCAATCCTCAATCGTCAATCTTCAATCCTCAATACTCAATCTTCAATCCTCAATCCTCAATACTCAATACTCAATCCTCAGTCCTCAGTCCTCAAACCTCAATCCTCAACCCTCAGCCCTCATCCTCAATCCTCAATCCTCAATCCTCAATTCTCAATCTTCAATCCTCAATACTCAATCTTCAATCCTCAATGCTCAGTCCTCAAGTTTCAATTCTGAATCCTCAATCCGGAATCCTCAATCTTCAGCCCTCAGTCCTCAACAATCAGTTGTCAATCCTCAATCCTCAATAGAATATACTCAATTCACAGTTTTCAATACTCAATACTCAATCTGCAATCTTCAAATATCTATCCACAAACATCAATTCTCATCACTCAACCCTCAACACTCAGTCCTCAACGCTCAATCCTCAACCCTCAATTCTCAATCTTCAATCCTCAATACTGAACCTTCAATCCTCAATCCTCAATCCTCAGTCCTCAATCCTCAATCCTCAATCTTAATCTTCAATCCTCAGTACTCAATCTTCAATCCTCAATCCTCAATCCTCAATCCTCAATCCTCAATCTTCAATCCTCAATACTCAATCTTCAATCCTCAATCTTCAATCCTCAATCCTCAATCCTCAATCCTCAATCCCCAATCTTAATCTTCAATCCTCAATCCTCAATCCTCAATCCTCAATCCTCGATCCTCAAACCGCAATCTTCAATCCCCAGTCCCAAATCCTCAATTTTCAGTACTCACTCCTCAATCCTCAATCTTCAATCCTCAATACTCAGTCTTCAACACTCAATCCTCAATCCTCGACCCGCAATCCTCATTCTTGTATCCTCAATCCTCAATCCTCAATCCTCAATCCTCAATCCTCGATCCTCAATCTTCAACCCTCAATACTCAATCTTCAATCCTCCATCCTCATTCCTCAATCCTCAATCCTCAATCCTCAATCCTCAATCTTCAATCCTCAATACCCAATCTTCAATCCTCAATCCTCAATCCTCAATCCTCAATCCTCAATCTTAATCTTCAATCCTCAATCCTCAATCCTCAATCCTCAATCCTCAATCATCAATGTTCAATCCTCAATACCCGATCCTCAGGCTTCAATCCTCAATTATCGATCCTCAATCCTCAATCATCAATCCTCAGTCCTCAAACCTCAATCTTGAATCCCCAATCCTGAATCCTCAATCTTCAGCCCTCAGTCCTCCACAGTCAGTTGTCCATCCTCAATCCTCAATAGAATATCATGATTTCACAGTTTTCAATACTCAATACTCAACCTGCAATCTTCAAATCTGTATCCACAAACATCAATTCTCATCACTCAACCCTCAACACTCAGTCCCCAATCCTCAATATTCAAGCCTCAATCCTCAATCCTCAATCCACAATCCTCAACCTTCAATCCTCAATACTCAATCTTCAATCCTCAATCCTCAACCCGCAATCCTCAATTCGCAATCCTCAATAGTCGATCTTCAATCCTCAATACTCAATATTCACTCCTCAATCCTCAATCCTCAATACTCAATCCTCATTCTTCAATCCTCAATACCCAATCCTCAATCTTCAACCCTCAATCCTCAATCCTCAATTCTCAATCCACAATCCTCAGTCCTCAGTCCTCAAACCTCAAACATCAACCCTCAGCCCTCATCCTCAATCCTCAATCCTCAATCCTCAATTCTCAATCTTCAATCCTCAATACTCAATCTTCAATACTCAATGCTCAGTCCTCGAATTTCAATTCTGAATCCTCAATCCGGAACCCTCAATCTTCAGCCCTCAGTCCTCAACAATCAGTAGTCCATCCTCAATCCTCAATAGAATATACTGAATTCACAGTTTTCAATACTCAATACTCGATCTGCAATCTTCAAATCTCTATCCACAAACATCAATCCTCATCATTCAACCCTCAACACTCAGTCCTCAATGTTCAATCCACAATCCTCAATTCTCAATCTTCACACCTCAAACCTCAATCCTCAATCCTCAATGTTCAATCCTCAATACCCAATCCTCAGTCTTCAATCCTCAACCCTCAGTCCTCAATCCTCAATCCTCAATCCTCAATCCTCAGTCCTCAAACCTCAATCCTCAATCCCCAATCCTGAATCCTCAATCTTCAGCCCTCAGTCCTCCACAGTCAGTGGTCCATCCTCAATCCTCAATAGAATATCATGATTTCACAGTTTTCAATACTCAATACTCAACCTGCAATCTTCAAATCTCTATCCACAAACATCAATACTCATCACTCACCCTCAAAACTCAGTCCCCAATCCTCAATATTCAAGCCTCAATCCTCAATCCTGAATCCACAATCCTCAACCTTCAATCCTCACTACTCAATCTTCAATCCTCAATCCTCAACCCGCAATCCTCAATTCGCAATCCTCAATAGTCGATCTTCAATCCTCAATACTCAATATTCACTCCTCAATCCTCAATCCTCAATCCTCAATCCTCATTCTTCAATCCTCAATACCCAATCCACAATCTTCAACCCTCAATCCTCAATCCTCAATTCTCAATCCTCAACCCTCAGTCCTCAGTCCTCAAACCTCAATCATCAACCCTCAGCCCTCATCCTCAGTCCTCAATCCTCAATCCTCAATTCTCAATCTTCAATCCTCAATACTCAATCTTCAATCCTCAATGCTCAGTCCTCAAATTTCAATTCTGAATCCTCAATCCGGAACCCTCAATCTTCAGCCCTCAGACCTCAACAATCAGTTGTCAATCCTCAGTCCTCAATAGAATATACTCAATTCACAGTTTTCAATACTCAATACTCAATCTGCAGTCTTCAAATCTGTATCCACAAACATCAATTCTCATCACTCAACCCTCAACACTCAGTCCTCAATGTTCAATCCTCAATCCTCAATTCTCAATCTTCAATCCTGAATACTGAACCTTCAATCGTCAATCCTCAATCCTCAGTCCTCAATCCTCAATCCTCAATCTTAATCTTCAATCCTCAGTACTCAATCTTCAATCCTCAATCCTCAATCCTCAATCCTCGATCGTCAACCTTCAATCCTCAATACTCAATCTTCAATCCTCAATCGTCAATCCTCAATCCTCAATCCTCAATCCTCATTCTTCAATCCTCAATACCCAATCCTCAATCTTCAACCCTCAATCCTCAATCCTCAATGATCAATCCTCAATCCTCAGTCCTCAGTCCTCAAACCTCAATCCTCAACCCTCAGACCTCATCCTCAATCCTCAATCCTCAATTCTCAATTCTCAATCTTCAATCCTCAATACTCAATCTTCAATCCTCAATGCTCAGTCCTCAAATTTCAATTCTGAATCCTCAATCCGGAATCCTCAATCTTCAGCCCTCAGTCCTCAACAATCAGTTGTCAATCCTCAATCCTCAATAGAATATACTCAATACACAGTTTTCAATACTCAATACTCAATCTGCAATCTTCAAATCTCTATCCACAAACATCAATTCTCATCACTCAACCCTCAACACTTAGTCCTCAACGCTCAATCCTCAACCCTCAATTCTCAATCTTCAATCCTCAACACTGAACCTTCAATCCTCAATCCTCAATCCTCAGTCCTCAATCCTCAATCCTCAATCTTAATCTTCAATCCTCAGTACTCAATCTTCAATCCTCAATCCTCAATCCTCAATCCTCAATCCTCAATCTTCAATCCTCAATACTCAATCTTCAATCCTCAATCCTCAATCCTCAATCCTCAATCCTCAATCCCCAATATTAATCTTCAATCCTCAGTACTAAATCATCAAGCCTCAATCCTCAATTCTCAATCCTCAATCCTCTACCTTCAATCCTCCATGCTCAATCCTCAATCCTCAATCCTCAATCCTCAATCCTCAATCCTCAATCGTCAATCTTCAATCCTCAATACTCAATCTTCAATCCTCAATCCTCAATACTCAATACTCAATCCTCAGTCCTCAGTCCTCAAACCTCAATCCTCAACCCTCAGCCCTCATCCTCAATCCTCAATCCTCAATCCTCAATTCTCAATCTTCAATCCTCAATACTCAATCTTCAATCCTCAATGCTCAGTCCTCAAGTTTCAATTCTGAATCCTCAATCCGGAATCCTCAATCTTCAGCCCTCAGTCCTCAACAATCAGTTGTCAATCCTCAATCCTCAATAGAATATACTCAATTCACAGTTTTCAATACTCAATACTCAATCTGCAATCTTCAAATCTCTATCCACAAACATCAATTCTCATTACTCAACCCTCAACACTCAGTCCTCAACGCTCAATCCTCAACCCTCAATTCTCAATCTTCAATCCTCAATACTGAACCTTCAATCCTCAATCCTCAATCCTCAGTCCTCAATCCTCAATCCTCAATCTTAATCTTCAATCCTCAGTACTCAATCTTCAATCCTCAATCCTCAATCCTCAATCCTCAATCCTCAATCTTCAATCCTCAATACTCAATCTTCAATCCTCAATCTTCAATCCTCAATCCTCAATCCTCAATCCTCAATCCCGAATCTTAATCTTCAATCCTCAGTACTCAATCATCAAGCCTCAATCCTCAATTCTCAATCCTCAATCCTCTACCTTCAATCCTCAATACTCATTCTTCAATCCTCAATCCTCAATCCACAATCCTCAATCCTCAATCCTCAATCCTCAATCCCCAATCTTAATCTTCAATCCTCAGTACTCAATCATCAAGCCTCAATCCTCAATTCTCAATCCTCAATCCTCTACCTTCAATCCTCAATACTCAATATTCAATCCTCAATCCTCAATACTCAATCCTCAATCCTCAATCCTCAATCCTCAATCGTCAATCTTCAATCCTCAATACTCAATCTTCAATCCTCAATCCTCAATACTCAATACTCAATCCTCATTCTACAATCCTCAATATTAATCTTCAATCCTCAGTACTAAATCATCAAGCCTCAATCCTCAATTCTCAATCCTCAATCCTCTACCTTCAATCCTCAATACTCATTCTTCAATCCTCAATCCTCAATCCTCAATCCTCAATCCTCAATCGTCAATCTTCAATCCTCAATACTCAATCTTCAATCCTCAATCCTCAATACTCAATACTCAATCCTCAGTCCTCAGTCCTCAAACCTCAATCCTCAACCCTCAGCCCTCACTATCAATCCTCAATCCTCAATCCTCAATTCTCAATCTTCAATCCTCAATACTCAATCTTCAATCCTCAATGCTCAGTCCTCAAGTTTCAATTCTGAATCCTCAATCCGGAATCCTCAATCTTCAGCCCTCAGTCCTCAACAATCAGTTGTCAATCCTCAATCCTCAATAGAATATACTCAATTCACAGTTTTCAATACTCAATACTCAATCTGCAATCTTCAAATCTCTATCCACAAACATCAATTCTCATCACTCAACCCTCAACACTCAGTCCTCAACGCTCAATCCTCAACCCTCAATTCTCAATCTTCAATCCTCAATACTGAACCTTCAATCCTCAATCCTCAATCCTCAGTCCTCAATCCTCAATCCTCAATCTTAATCTTCAATCCTCAGTACTCAATCTTCAATCCTCAATCCTCAATCCTCAATCCTCAATCCTCAATCTTCAATCCTCAATACTCAATCTTCAATCCTCAATCTTCAATCCTCAATCCTCAATCCTCAATCCTCAATCCCCAATCTTAATCTTCAATCCTCAGTACTCAATCATCAAGCCTCAATCCTCAATTCTCAATCCTCAATCCTCTACCTTCAATCCTCAATACTCATTCTTCAATCCTCAATCCTCAATCCACAATCCTCAATCCTCAATCCTCAATCCTCAATCCCCAATCTTAATCTTCAATCCTCAGTACTCAATCATCAAGCCTCAATCCTCAATTCTCAATCCTCAATCCTCTACCTTCAATCCTCAATACTCAATATTCAATCCTCAATCCTCAATACTCAATCCTCAATCCTCAATCCTCAATCCTCAATCGTCAATCTTCAATCCTCAATACTCAATCTTCAATCCTCAATCCTCAATACTCAATACTCAATCCTCATTCTACAATCCTCAATACCCAATCCTCAATCTTCAATCCTCAATCTTCAATCATCAATATTCAATCTTCAATCCTCAATCCTCAATCCTCAATACTCAATCCTCAATCCTCAATGTTCTATCCTCAGTACGCAATCCTCAATCTTCAATCCTCAATCCTCAATCCTCAATCCTCAATCCTCAATCCTCAATCTCAATCTTCAATCCTCAACACTCAAAATTCAATCCCCATTCTTCAATCCTCAATACCCAATCCTCAATCTTCAATCCTCAATCCTCAATCCTCAGTTCGCAATCCTCAATCCTCAATCCTCAGACCTCAGGCATCAACACTCAACCCTCAGTCCTCGTTCTCAATCCACAACCCTCAATCCTCGATCCTCAATCTTCAATCATCAATATTCAACCTTCAATCCTCAATCCTCAATCCTCAATACTCAATCCTCAATCCTCAATGTTCTATCCTCAATACGCAATCCTCAATCTTCAATCCTCAATCCTCAATCCTCAATCCTCAATCCTCAACCCTCAATCTTAATCTTCAATCCTCAATACTCAGTCTGCAATCCTCAATCCTCAATCCTCCATCTTCAACCCTCAATCCTCAAGCGTCAATCCTCAGTCCTCACTCCTCAATCCTCATTCTTCAATCTTCAATACCGAATCCTGAATCTTCAATCCTCAATCCTCAATCCTCAATCCTCAATCCTCAATCTTCATCTTCAATCCTCAGTACTCAATCTTCAATCCTCAATCCACAATCCTCAATCCTCAATCCTCAATCTTCAATACCCAATACTCAATCTTCAATCCTCAATCCTCAATCCTCAATCCTCAATCCTCAATCCTCAATCCTCAATCGTCAATCTTCAATCCTCAATACTCAATCTTCAATCCTCAATCTTCAATTCTCAATCCTCAATCCTCAAGCCACAATCCTGAATCCTCAATCCTGAATCCTCAACCTTCAGCCCTCAGTCCTCAACAATCAGTTGTCAATCCTCAATCCTCAAGAGAATATCATCAATTCACAGTCTTCAATACTCAATACTCAATCTGCAATCTTCAAATCTCTATCCACAAACATCAATTCTCTTCACTCAACCCTCACCACTCAGTCTTCAATCCTCAATACTCAATCCTCAATCCTCAATCCTCATTCTTCAATCCTGTATACCCAATTCTCAATCTTCAATCCTCAATCCTCAATCCTCAATTCTCAATCCTCAATCCTCAGACCTCAAACAGCAATACTCAACCCTCAGTCCTCGTCCTCAATCCGCAACCATCAATCCTCAATCCTCAATATTCAATCATCAATATTCAATCTTCAGTCCTCAATCCTCAATCCTCAATCCTCAATCCTCAATGTTCAATCCGCAATACCCAATCCTCAATCTTCTATCCGCAATCCTCAATCCTCAATGCTCAATCCTCAATCCTCAATCCTCAATATTCAATCCTCAATACTCAATCTTCAATCCTCAATCCTCAATCCTCAATCCTCAATCCTCATTCTTCAATCCTCAATACCCAATCCACAATCTTCAATCCTCAATCCTCAATCCTCAATTCTCAATCTTCAATCCTCAATACTCAATCTTCAATACTCAATGCTCAGTCCTCGAATTTCAATTCTGAATCCTCAATCCGGAACCCTCAATCTTCAGCCCTCAGTCCTCAACAATCAGTTGTCCATCCTCAATCCTCAATAGAATATACTGAATTC
This sequence comes from Calliopsis andreniformis, assembly GCF_051401765.1. Classification (NCBI taxonomy): domain Eukaryota; kingdom Metazoa; phylum Arthropoda; class Insecta; order Hymenoptera; family Andrenidae; genus Calliopsis; species Calliopsis andreniformis. Next base: position 1,203,609 of record NW_027480525.1, on the reverse strand, counting down.
ACAGTTTTCAATACTCAATACTCGATCTGCAATCTTCAAATCTCTATCCACAAACATCAATTCTCATCATTCAACCCTCAACACTCAGTCCTCAATGTTCAATCCACAATCCTCAATTCTCAATCTTCACACCTCAAACCTCCATCCTCAATCCTCAATGTTCAATCCTCAATACCCAATCCTCAGTCTTCAATCCTCAACCCTCAGTCCTCAATCCTCAATCCTCAATCCTCAATCCTCAGTCCTCAAACCTCAATCCTCAATCCCCAATCCTGAATCCTCAATATTCAGCCCTCAGTCCTCCACAGTCAGTGGTCCATCCTCAATCCTCAATAGAATATCATGATTTCACAGTTTTCAATACTCAATACTCAACCTGCAATCTTCAAATCTCTATCCACAAACATCAATACTCATCACTCACCCTCAAAACTCAGTCCCCAATCCTCAATATTCAAGCCTCAATCCTCAATCCTGAATCCACAATCCTCAACCTTCAATCCTCACTACTCAATCTTCAATCCTCAATCCTCAACCCGCAATCCTCAATTCGCAATCCTCAATAGTCGATCTTCAATCCTCAATACTCAATATTCACTCCTCAATCCTCAATCCTCAATCCTCAATCCTCATTCTTCAATCCTCAATACCCATTCCACAATCTTCAACCCTCAATCCTCAATCCTCAATTCTCAATCCTCAACCCTCAGTCCTCAGTCCTCAAACCTCAATCATCAACCCTCAGCCCTCATCCTCAGTCCTCAATCCTCAATCCTCAATTCTCAATCTTCAATCCTCAATACTCAATCTTCAATCCTCAATGCTCAGTCCTCAAATTTCAATTCTGAATCCTCAATCCGGAACCCTCAATCTTCAGCGCTCAGACCTCAACAATCAGTTGTCAATCCTCAGTCCTCAATAGAATATACTCAATTCACAGTTTTCAATACTCAATACTCAATCTGCAGTCTTCAAATCTGTATCCACAAACATCAATTCTCATCGCTCAACCCTCAACACTCAGTCCTCAATGTTCAATCCTCAATCCTCAATTCTCAATCTTCAATCCTGAATACTGAACCTTCAATCGTCAATCCTCAATCCTCAGTCCTCAATCCTCAATCCTCAATCTTAATCTTCAATCCTCAGTACTCAATCTTCAATCCTCAATCCTCAATCCTCAATCCTCGATCGTCAACCTTCAATCCTCAATACTCAATCTTCAATCCTCAATCGTCAATCCTCAATCCTCAATCCTCAATCCTCATTCTTCAATCCTCAATACCCAATCCTCAATCTTCAACCCTCAATCCTCAATCCTCAATCCTCAATCCTCAATCCTCAATCTTCAATCCTCAATACTCAATCTTCAATCCTCAATCCTCAATCCTCAATACCCAATCCTCAATCTTCAATCCTCAATCCTCAATCCTCAATTCTCAATTCTCAATCCTCAGTCCTCAGTCCTCAAACCTCAATCCTCAACCCTCAGACCTCATCCTCAATCCTTAATCGACAATCCTCAATCCTCAATCTTCTATCCTCAATACTCAATCCTCAATCCTGAATCCTCAGACTTCAAACATCAATACTCAACCCTCAGTCCTCGTCCTCAATCCAAAACCCTCAATCCTCAATCCTCAATATTCAGTCATTAATATTCAACCTTCAATCCTCAATCCTCAATCCTCTATCCTCAACACTCAATCCTCAATGTTCAATCCTCAATACCCAATCCTCAGTCTTCAATCCTCAATCCTCAATCCTCAATCCTCAATCCTCAATCCTCAGTCCTCAAACCTCAATCCTGAATCCTCAACACTGAATCCGCAATCTTCAGCCCTAAGTCCGCAACAATCAGTTGTCAATCCTCAATCCTCAATAGAATATCCTCAATTCACAGTTTTCAATACTTAATACTCAATCTGCAATCTTCAGACCTCTATCCACAAGCATCAATTCTCATCACTCAACCCTCAATACTCAGTCCCCAATCCTCAATCTTCAATCCTCAATCATCAATCCTCAATCTTAATCTTCAATCCTCAGTACTCAATCTTCAATCCGCAATCCTCAAACCTCAATACTCAATCCTCAATCTTCAATCCTCAATACTCAATCTTCAATCCTCAATCCTCAATCCTCAATCCTCAATCCTCAATCCTCAATCCTCAATCGTCAATATTCAATCCTCAATACTCAATCTTCAATCCTCACTACTCAATACTCAGTACTCAATCCTCATTCTTCAATCCTCAATACCCAATCCTCAATCTTCAATCCTCAATCCTCAATTCTCAGTCCTCGACCCTCAATCCTCAGACCTCAAGCATCAATACTCAACCCTCAGTCCTCGTCCTCAATCCACAACCCCCAATACTCAATCCTCAATCTTCAATCCTCAATCCTCAATCCTCAATCCTCAATCCTCAATCCTCAATCCTCAATCCTCAATCGTCAATCTCAATCTTCAATCCTCAGTACTCAATCTCCAATCCTCAATCCTCAATCCTCAATCCTCAATCCTCAATCTTCAATCCTCAACACTCAACCTTGAATCCTCAATCCTCAATCCTCAATCCTCAATCCTCAATCCTCAATCTTAATCTTCAATCCTCAGTACTCAATCTTCAATCCTCAATCCTCAATCCTCAATCCTCAATCCTCAATCTTCAATCCTCAATCCTCAATCTTCAATCCCCAATACTCAATCTTCAATCCTCAATACCCAATCCTCAATCTTCAATCCTCAATCCTCAATCCTCAATTCTCAATTCTCAATCCTCAGTCCTCAGTCCTCAAACCTCAATCCTCAACCCTCAGACCTCATCCTCAATCCTTAATCGACAATCCTCAATCCTCAATCTTCTATCCTCAATACTCAATCTTCAATCCTGAATCCTCAGACTTCAAACATCAATACTCAACCCTCAGTCCTCGTCCTCAATCCAAAACCCTCAATCCTCAATCCTCAATATTCAGTCATTAATATTCAACCTTCAATCCTCAATCCTCAATCCTCTATCCTCAACACTCAATCCTCAATGTTCAATCCTCAATACCCAATCCTCAGTCTTCAATCCTCAATCCTCAATCCTCAATCCTCAATCCTCAATCCTCAATCCTCAGTCCTCAAACCTCAATCCTGAATCCTCAACACTGAATCCTCAATCTTCAGCCCTAAGTCCGCAACAATCAGTTGTCAATCCTCAATCCTCAATAGAATATCCTCAATTCACAGTTTTCAATACTCAATACTCAATCTGCAATCTTCAGACCTCTATCCACAAGCATCAATTCTCATCACTCAACCCTCAATACTCAGTCCCCAATCCTCAATCTTCAATCCTCAATCATCAATCCTCAATCTTAATCTTCAATCCTCAGTACTCAATCTTCAATCCTCAATCCTCAAACCTCAATACTCAATCCTCAATCTTCAATCCTCAATACTCAAGCTTCAATCCTCAATCCTCAATCCTCAATCCTCAATCCTCAATCCTCAATCCTCAATCGTCAATATTCAATCCTCAATACTCAATCTTCAATCCTCAATCCTCAATACTCAGTACTCAATCCTCATTCTTCAATCCTCAATACCCAATCCTC